>NC_000076.6:97256749-97514249 GCF_000001635.26 Mus musculus | reverse complement strand
GGCTAACCAATAAGAAATATCTATTTTAGAAGTGAGTTTTATAAATTATCCAAGGTGTGTTTATTTTAAAAATTAAAAAATTAAACATGTTTTCTGCAAAAGAATGTTTATGTGACAATATTTAAAGTTCCTTTTTATGCAATGGCTTGGCTGTTGTATCCTCCCAAGTTCATGTTTTAAAACTTTCAATAACATGGGGTGCAGGATGGGCCTATGGAAAGTGAACAGTCACAAAAGGGATTGCTGCCCTACAGGAAGGCACTTTCTACCATGTGACATCAAGTGGTGATATCAGAAGCTCAGAGTTTGGGTGAGGCTCTCACCAGAACCTAGCGATACTGTTACTCTGATCTGAGGCCATGAATGCTCTCCAAACCCCCAACTCATAAGATGTTGTTACAATAGAGAGAGCCATGACGTGAATAACTTTCTGTCCAGAGTTCCCTTCCTCCCAGAATCACACTGGGAGGATTCCTTTCCAGATAGTCCTAAAAGGAACTGATTTGCTTTACCTGGATATACTTATGCTGTGCCAGCCCAGCAGGCACCCTGAGGAGTTTGTTGTTGTCCAAGTGGAGTTCCCTCAGATGAGGAACATTGGCCAGACTGCCATTCTCCATAACGGTGATGCTGTTGAAGCTCAATCCCAGTCTACAGAGAAGAACAGAAATTGGTGTGCACAGTAGTCAGGAATCCCTTCTTGTAGTCAGTACATAATTGAGCAACTAATAACACATTTATTGGTTTTGCATCAACTGTTGCTGTCAGAGTGTTTCTCTTTCAACCTTTCTGAGCCTAAGCAAAACCTTTGCTCCCTGTGTGTGCATGTGAGCACGTGTGTGTGTGTGCTCATAGGTGTGTGTGTGTGTGTGTGTGTGTGTGTGTGTGTGTGTGTACATGTTGAAGTGCAGGTCTGTTTGAGTGTGCATGGTATGGTAGATATATTGTGTGTGCATATGTTCAGGGGACTGATGTCAACACCGGATACACTTCTTCATGATTTTCCACTTTAGGTTTTGAGATGATCTTTCCTGAACCCTGAGCCCATTAATTTCTCAAAACTAGCCAGTCAGTAAGCTTTAGGGATTTTCTTTTCTCTTACTTCCAGAGTAAGTGCTGCCATGCCTAGGTTTTTACATAGGGAATCTGAATTCAGGCATAACTGCACAGCAATCATTTTGCCAACACAAACATCTCCACCATCCCATATCCCAAAGCCTATTCTTAACTCTCAGTAAATGCTCTACTGTTGCATCCTGAGAAGACCTTGGAAAATATAAAAGGCAGTGTTATGACTTGGCTACTTGGATACCTTTCCTTTGAAATAGCAATTTTTCTTGTAGGTTATCCAGTCCTATCATAGACTGAACATAGAATCTAACATATTAAAAAATAACCACGAATTGATTTCTACATGTAATAAACATGCAGATTTACTTGGTAAAGGTCAAAAAAGAAATAAGATTCTCTTTAGTCATTTTGGAACTGAAGCAACTGCCCCCATTTATCATACACATTATTCATAGAAAATTAAAGGAATAACATTCTAAAATATTAATAAACCTGCTTTCTAGAACAAGTAGTGGGATCTGTGTTGTATTAGATAGAACTTCCCCAGTGACCCTTTAATTGCACTCTGGATCAGCATGGTGTGAGTTTTGTTCTTTCCCACTCAGATATCTGACTCATTTCTCTGTTACATAAGTTTAATTGGGTTGAGCTCATGGTTTATATTTTTAAAATCAAAAGCATAATGGATGGGGATTCTGTGATATTAATGGGATTCCAAGCCAGTAGAAATTGGCTTGAAGGCAAGACTTGTCCATTAAACATTCTAGGGATAAAATCACCCAAACCAAAGAGATGTTAATCTATAGGGTAGAGAGCAGAAGGCTACAGAATAGTGAAAGAGATCAGACAGGTACAAAGAGACAGAATGTCTATCAAGCATCTTCACATAAAATCTGGAGATTGCAGAGCAGTTTCCCTACCCTTCAGGTAGGTCCAGGCTTGAGTCCTTTAGAACTTAGATATTGGCCTTACATAAGTAAATTCCCTTATATGTGGCCCTGCCTTTATTTTGAAATAATGATTAAAATGTGCAGATTTAGGGGCAAAGGTAGAATCACCAGTTATTTTCACTATTGATGATTAATTTGGCATTTTGCTGAGAACCCTACATGTTCCCTTCCTCTTAGATGCCCATCTATTATTTATGGCCCTTGCTTTTCTACTTCAGAATTATATCTCCTATACCCTGTGACATTCCAAGTCCTGTTTTTCAATTTAGCATTGGACTTTTTTTTTTTAACTATAGAACCCCAAATGACTTTTCCGAGATGAATGTTATTTTAAAGTATTTATTCATATATTCAATCACCCAGTGTTTTTGAGGTTCTATATGTCTCCATGGATTAAAAGAAACAGTGACAAAACTTGAAAACCATGTCTACTATTGCCAAATACTTCACCTAATAAAGGACATGATGACACACATGTATGTGAATGTCATTTATATATGTATGTATGTATAAATGACTATATGGACATGTTTGTTTCTGGATCTCTGTGTATAACAATCATTGTTATTTTACTTCAGAAAAGGAATGAGTGGTATCTGAGCATGGTCCTGATAATAAACTGAAACTTTGCCATGAAAACAATGTTCTTGTTTTCTTTTCACAGGTTTGAATTTTTTTTAAATTTTCAACACCAATATATTTGTTGTGTTCAAACCACTGAATAATAAGACACAATGGTTTGATGGCTTAATGAAAAGGTTTTTTTTTCCTAGATTTGATTATCAAAAAATGTATTTGATAAACTCAACTATTTAATAATTTGACCGTACAGATACAGCAATTATATGGAATTTAAAACATATTCATCAAGAATCTGACTTTTTATTGCCCTTTCCATATTTTATTAGAACTTTAATCTCCTGTTAATAAGCACATGCCATCAGTATGAGAGTTTGGAATGCCACAATCTATTTACTGCTTTTCATATGAGGCAAACTTCTTTTCTAAAGAAACATATATATTATGAATATTGCCATTCTTTGAACTTTAAAATATTCTCTTCTTATTAATCATCGTCATCATAATAACCCGAAAATAAGATCCTAATGGCAGATGTGTGTAACACGTAGTGCAACTCATCTGCCTCCTCTCGTATGCAGCTGGGGGGGGGGATTATTTAATAACAAAAATTAGGTGGTGTATGATGTAATACTACTGTGAAGATTTTTCTTTCAGAGACTCTGGTTAAATTTTTTTACATGGAACCTTTCTTATTATTTGTGGTACTGGGGAAGCAATTTGTAGCTATAATCACAACTGAATATATATATTTTCTCTTCATCATCTCCTGTTTCATTGGGATTGTACACAGACTCAGGGAATGGTACCTTGTATATTAACTTGGTTACTGATATCTCTCTAAGATAAAGAGATGTGCATTGTGTATTCATTCATTGGCCATGTTGACTTAGCATAATGCTACTGCAGAAATATTTCCTCTAAGAATATTCAGCTATATGCTCATCAAGGACAGAGTATCCCTTGATGACTACTAAACAAGATCACCTTATTGGCCTACTTTTTCTTACATAATAATCAAGTTTTAAACACAGAGAGATTGAAACCAAGTTAGAAAGCAGACACATGGTGATATACATAGTAAACATACAGTTAAGTAGGGCCACAAGATTTTTTCTTTCTTTTGTGAGACTGACATTTTCTTTTAAGCCATTAAGAGAATATGGGTTAAATAATTTTTGTTGCAGCTAGTCTCAAAGTAATATTTCAGTGCCCATATAATTCCTGTTTGAATATATTCTCAAACTTGGGTCAAACTGTTTACAGTCTTTCTTAGGTTTCTTTTTGATCACATTGAACTAGAATATATTAAATAGACATCTAAAACATGTTTTAACTGAGCACCTGTATAAAAGAACTATAAGCCATACAATATTCACAAAATATACAAAACATGTGACAAATTTTGTTGCCTACAGTAATTATAATAGTTCGTTGACTTTTATCAAGAATTCATCTGATAAGCTGGAGTTTTACTTAAAAGCAACAATAAGGTGTGATAGTTTTTAAAAATTGATAGAGCATTGTGTTTCTAACGTTGAATAACACCCTTCCCTTGGCATCCTTTGATAGAAAGTGATGGATTTCTTACTTAGACAAATTAATCAGTCCTTTCAGGCTGGGTGCATCAACCTTGGTGATCTTGTTGCCATCTAGATGCACTTCAGTGAGAGAAGTAGGCAGACCTGGAATAAGCAGAAAAAGATGCTGAAGTGGCCAACACACATTATAAATGCAGAATATACTCCAATGGGTACCCATGCTGTGAATTTCTAAATACCATTTCAAATAATTTTGGTCTTCATCTTTTTCCTTCTTTCTTTTTATAAAAACAATGCATACTTTAAAGTGATGTGACACTTTACTGTTTTTATCTTAGAGAGACATTGATAAGGTTAAGAACTGCCAGTATCATGGGATGGATTTTTGTGCTTGCAACTGCAGAACCAAAGTCAGACATTGACCTTCATTGCTCTCTCCACCTGTGTCAGTGAGCTCACATTGCTGTTATTATATAAACACATTCATGATGTAAAATCATGAAAAGGAGGAAGCCGACACTGGAATGCTAGTGCAGGGATTATGCACCAGTGTATCAGTTAAGTCCGTGTATAAATATACACAGATATTTTATTATAAGATTAATTCAGAATGAGAACTCAGTGTATCGTGCTGGTGTTGGCCTGTGGACAGGATGCCTTTGTGAGAGTATTTGATGCCTCTGCACCATGGCTGTCCAGCAATAGCTAGAACTTACATAGACCTATTAAATCCAGACTGTTTCCCCCTGAGAGGAGGTCCAGAGCCCTATAACCTGACATATGTAGAACACCTGGGCAAATAATTTAAAATTTAAAGGGCCCACTAAACTCTCAACAATACTTGATTAATGGTTGTGAATTCCGAAGATTTAGTAATGTAAGTAGTAAGCAATATTTAAATTTTTCATTTCTTCTTGCCTTCCAAAGGACCATGTCTATATATGGCTGTTAATAATGCAGAGTTCTGCTTTAATGAGTAGCAACAGCTACAAGAAAACAGTGAATTCATACCTACGGATCTAGTACGTGCCTGAAGGGAGGTTTTATTTAATTTATTTATAATTATTTAATAATTATTTAAGACACAGAATTGGGAAATAACAAATATTCAGAATAAGTATACATTTTAAGGTATGAATAAATATGTACTTACCTAGCTAGCTATCTTATTCATTAATCTATCATTGGTGCCTATCCCCTGGGCACCAAAAACACCCTCTATATAAAAAGACTGTACAGGTGGGAGTTTTAAAAAAGGTTTCTATGGTCTAATTACATTTAAGAGTTAATTTCTAAAAGTACAGTAAAAAAATCACCAATGTCTCCTGCAGAGGAGAATTTGCATCTAGTCCCAGTTTTGGAACAAGGCACCTGTGCTTAGGAGGTCTGGGAGGGGAGATAGGGAGGAATGTGGAGAGACGTTTGTGAGACTGTACTTTGAGGTTGGAGGAAAGTGACATTCAAGGCATGTTTTTAAAAATGTGGTTTTCATCTTTTATGGTTCACCAAGACAGGCTTCCATGGAGCAGTAAAAGCAGGTTTGAAGCTGACAGATTTGACCACTCTTAAATGGTCTGGCTCTGTTTGACAGAGAAACAGTATCTCCTTACCCACTCACATGTCTCTAGTGTACATTGATTAAGCTTAAAATTTCAATACATTTTCAAATGAAAATAGGAGGCATTATTAGTTCCCTACCTATCTATAACCCACATGCTTTGCTACTTACTTTTGAGACCCTAACCCTAAGAATTTAAGAGTCCTTGAACTCTCAAATTCAAGTGACAACTTGAATCAAAGATTGTGGTGTCTACATTCTTTCTGATCACCAAGATTCAGAAGGCAGTTAGATCTCCTTATTGAGATGCTGATGAATGGAAAGTTTTGCAGTGACAAGAATTCCCCATGGATTGGAAAACTAAGGTCACACTTGGCTCAATTTCAGAAATACTACCAGGAATATTTTTTCCTATTTTTTTTTTTAAACATAATATGAATGCACTTTCACTAACAGTATTTTTTTTTCTTTAGAAAATCATAAAGGCAGAATACAAATAGACTGTATCTTAAGTTCCCACTTAGAACAGATTTTACAGTGAGTCTATGTGTGCCTGCAGAGCCCAAGAGTCAACCAGCGTCTAGAAACACAATGCCCGGAATTGAGAGTTCACTGAGGATAAGGTTTGCCACATGTGTCCCAATTTAAACCTCCACAATCATTTATTTTAAAACTATCTCAAAGCTATTTGGAGCTTGATTTTTCAAAACATTTTTTGGAGAATTTCCTGTCACCTTGAGGGATCGCAGTTATGTTGGTGTCTGAGATGCGAATGTATGAGAGACTCTTCAGTCCCTGGAAGGCTCCGTTTTCAATCCCAGAGTTTTTCAGTGGGTTGCCGCCCAGTTCTACAAAGGCAAAAGGTGCAAAGCTGTTAGAGGGAGTGTTCGATGTCTGCCTGCTTCAGCGAGGATTCTAGACAAAAATTTTAGCTTCATTACTTCTTGATTGAGAAACCAGATGCTTTCAGAGAAGCATCAAAATACAATGAAGCCTTATCCCTACTGAAACACAGCCTGGTGTTATGGGATAGACAATGGGGCCATCACCCCAACACTAGAGAACTTCTGACAGGAAGTTCACCATTCAAGGGCAGCTTGAATCTCTTTCTATGCAATGAAACCATGTATGGATTAGTTAATTAACTAATCAAACGAATAATAACAAGTATAAAAAAAACCCAAAATCAATTTATTTATAAAAATAAAAATAAACAGTCAAGGAACTATTTATAATTCTTCCAGAAATGCTAAGAAGGTGTTAATAAACGATACTTTATGGTAGAGATTTTTCAGGCAATTTTCAATGTTGATAGAGAATTTAAAGCTATCATTTTGCAAGACAATTATGAATTTACATTAAATAATATTTCTGTCTCTGTCTCTCTGTCTTTCTGTCTCTCTGTCTCTCTGTCTCTCTCCCTCTTTCTCTCTCTTTCACACACACACACACACACACACACACACACACACACACACACACACCCCAAAACCTTACTTTTAGAGGGGAAATAATCTATAGATGTGTTGTGTTCAGACCACAATAAAACTCTGCTATAAACAGGTTTTCCCAAATCTCTTTTATGAAGCACTCTCTATGTTATATCCTGCTCATCTGATCAGATATAGTCAGTCTTCCCTCCATGCTAGATCATCAAGGTCAAAGAAGAAAAAGTCTGGCACAAGCACCTTGTCACTTTTCTTTGGGCCCTGAGACTGATGGTCACACAGCCCTCTGACACACAGCACTCACTTGGATTCATCCCCTTCCTGCAGTTAAGGATTCCTTGAAATTTCATCATGTCCCCTTGGTCCCGATCCTCAAGCTAATAATTAAGTCTGTACCTATGACAAGCACATTGTTCAGTCCATTGAAGTCGGATTTCCGCAGCTTGGTGATCTCATTCTCATGGACACGAAGTTCCTGGAGAGTTCTGGGCATTTTTTCAGGCAGTTCCTTTAGTTGGTTCTTAGACAGGTAAAGCCTTTCCAACTTCACGAGAGGTTTGAATGCCTCTGGACTGATTTTGCTGATCTTGTTGTTGACAAGGATCAAGGTCTGTGGAAATGGCAGAAAATAATATCTGAAATCCGAAGGCTTCCACACATATGCACATGACATATATGTAGCCAATTTATTCCTTTTGTCAAAGAGGTAGGAAATTCTAGAAAAACAATCAGAAGACCGGAAAATATATAGAAATGTGCTTCTCTTGTGTTGGATATGTGTGTACACAACAATATCAACCAACCAGACTACCCAGAGCTCCCAGGGACTAAACCACCAACCAAAGAGTACACATGGAAAGACTGATGTCTCTAGCCACATATGAAGCAGAGGATGGCCTTGTAGGGCATCAATGGGAGGAGACTCAGCTGTTGTTATCCTGTGAAGGCTCAATGCCCCAGCATAGAGGTGTGTGTGGAGGTGGGAGTAGGTCGGTGTGTAGGTGAGCACTCTCATAGAAGCATGAGGAGGGGGATGGGATGGGGGTTTCTGGAGGAGAAACCAAGAAAGGGAGTAACATTTGAAATGTAAATAAATAGAATATCCAATAAGAAATTAAAGAAACATATTTCAAATGTTTTAAAAAACTATAAGTGATGCTAAAGAAATCATCGGATGACGCCAGATTCTTAGATACCATCAATGCCAGCGATCTCATCTCCCCATCATCCAGTCTTCCTAAGGCTCAGAGTCAGTGTTTGGCAAAAGGGGGCCCAAGTCTGAGAACTTAAACATAGCTGGTGATAGCGACTGTACAGAGAGGGAGACTCTGCTGTCTTCCCACAATATGTGGCTTCAGGTAGACATCATGCTTTGGCCTCCTTTGTTCTATTTTTTTTTCCTGCTGTGCTCTGTGTAGAAAGGGCTTGTTAGATCTATGAGAACATTCATCTTGACTTTCTAGAGCAGTGGTTCTCAACCTACCTCATGCCGTGATCCTCTAACACAGTTTGTCATGTTGTAGTGACCCCCAACCATAAAAGTTTTTTTGTTGCTACTTAGTAACTCTAATTTTGGTACTGTTATGAATTGTAATGTAAATATCTGACATGCAGAATATTTGACACATGACCGCTGGAAAGGGGTCATTCAATCCTAGAGGGGTCTTGACCTACAGGTTGAAACCTGAATGATAAGCATAGTAAAGGAAAGAACACATAATCAGAAAATGATCCCACTTGTGAGACAGGCTTTGCCAATTTGGAAGATGTGGTGAGTAAGTGTGGAGTACTGTTAAACTATTTGGGACATTGGCCATGCGACAAAGAAGGTTCCAGGCTCTTTTGAGACATTGAAGTTCTGTGGAACCATTTCAAAAAAGTCGATGGTGCAGAGGTCTGTAATGATTTCTGTAATAATGAAAATGTAATAGTTCTGTGAATTTGGTACTAATGCTCTAAAAACTCAAGATTATTTCTTAGATAATAATGGAGCAAAACCAGCTTACCTTTGGACTCTTGAAGAGAAAACTTTGGACACTTCAGTTTTAATTAACTGTTTTAAACTAGCTGTGTGCCAATAATCATGAATGATTATTGTGTGTGTGTGTGTGTGTGTGTGTGTGTGTGTGTGTGTGTGTGTGTCCAGTGATTCAGATTATTTAAAGAAAAAGAAAACTTGATCCAAGACTATCCTAGACAGGCTTACTGAAACGTTAATTTTAAGTTTGTCTCTCTAATGACTTGAGTCTTGTGCTTTCAGATATTAATTATTGAAACTGGTTGAGAAAAAAAATTCTGATGACAAAATTTAGGAAAGATAATATAAAGATAACTATATATTTTATTAAGTGTTCATAAAAACGAACTGCTTCTGCTAGATAAACTTACAATGTAAAAAAATTAAAAATCATTTTAGAATTGACCTATAGTCAAAGCAATAAAGTCAATTTATAATAAGCTCTTAGACAACATCTTCATACATCAAAAGAAATGCAAGCATTTCCACTACAATGAGGAACAAGACAAAGATATCTACTCTCTCCATACCTGTGAAACATAGAACTTGAAGTCTTAGCTAGAATAACAATAAAATGTAAGATCAAGGGGGTTGAAATAGAAAGGGAAGGACCTTTATGAGCAGAAGATAAGTTTTTAACAATAAAAACATCACTAAGAAACTGCTACACCTGATAAACACTTTCAGTAAAATAGCAGGGATTACTTAACATTAACTCAAAAAAAAAAAAAAGATCAATAGTCTCTCTATGTAGAAATGACAAACATACTAAGAAAGAATTCATGGAAACAATACCTTTCAAATTATCATATATATAGGATATTTGAAAGAAATTGGAGAAGATATCAGAAGATCTCTTATGCTCATGGGTTAGTAAGATTTTTGTTGTGAAATAGGCCTCCTACCCAAAGCAATCTACAGAGTCAAAGCAATCCTCTCTCTTCTCATGAGAATAGTTCCATTTTCATAATCCTGCATAAAACTCAACTCAAAATGTGTCAAAGGCCCCAACATAATACCAGATACCCTGAATATGATAGGAGAATAATTAGAGAATAGGCTTGAAAACAAGACACAAGAAAAAACTTTCTGAAAAGGATGCTAATCAGTCTTACCAAGGCATTAAGACTGAAAATAATGGTACCTGATGAAACTAAACACTCTCTGTACAACAAAAGACACTATCATGTCAGGAAAATGGAAACCTACAAAGGGGAAAAAAAACTTGTCAATTATACAATAGACAGAGCATCATTAATTAGGAGATACAAAGAATTAAAAAAGAAAAAAAAAAAAAAAAACTGGCCGGGCATAGTAGGGCATGTCTTTAATCCCAGCACTCGGGAGGCAGAGGCAGGCGGATTTCTGAGTTCGAGGCCAGCCTGGTCTACAAAGTGAGTTCCCGGACAGCCAGGGCTATACAGAGAAACCCTGTCTCAAAAAAACAAAAACAAAAACAAAAACAAACAAGCAAAAAAACTGAACATGAAGAAAGCAAGTAACCCAATTATAATGGGGTATGGAGTGGCCATGGTGGTGCATGCTTTTAATTCCAGCACTTATGAGTCAAATACAAGCATATCTCTGAGGCCAGCCTGGTCTACAGAGTGTGTTCCAGTACAGAAAGAGCTACAGAGAGTAATCTTGTCTCAAATAAACAAACACACAAAAAATGGGAAACAGAACTAAAGAAAGAGTTCTCGAAAGCTGAAATGCAATGGTTGAGAAGAACCTGAAGAAATGTTCAGCATTCTTAGTCCTCAGGAAAATGAAAATGAAATCTTGAGATTTCATTTTACTCAAAGACAGAACGTCCAAGATTAATAAAACATATGAGATCTCATGATGGATAAGATGTGGGGAAAGGGGAAAAGTTAGTACTTGTTGATGTGAGTGTGAACTACTAAATCCACTATGGAAACTGTTGCTATCATCCCTCAAAAAAGCTGGCAACAGACCTACCACTAGATCCAACTATTATCACTTGTAAGCATATACCCAAAGGACTCTCCATTTTACTACACAGATACTTGCTCAACTGTGTTCATTTCAGCTCTATAACAGCCAGCCAGAAATTTGAAAAAGCCAAGCTACCAAGTTCATCTTCCAATAATCAAAGGAACAGATAAGGAAAACATGGTGCATTTGCTCAAAGGAATATTGTTAAGCTGATCAAAAAGATTAAATTATTTGCAGGGAAGTAAATTAGAGGGAACTAGAAATAATCACCATGTCTGAGGTAACAAAGATACCAAAAGACATATATGGGTTGGGTTTTTTGTTGTTGTTGTTACAGATGTTATGTTAGAATCCAAGACAACAAATACCCCAATAAAAATGGGGTACAGAGCTAAACAGAATGGCTGAGAACCACTTAAAGAAATGTTCAAAGTCTTTACTTATCAAGGAAATGCAAATCAAAATGACTCTGAGATTCTATCGCATACCTGTCAGAATGGCTAAGATAAAAAGCTACCTCAAGCCGGGTGTGGTGGCGCACGCCTTTAAACCCAGCACTCAGGAAGCAGAGGCAGGCGGATTTCTGAGTTTGAGGTCAGCCTGGTCTACAAAGTGAGTTTCAGGACAGCCAGGGATATACAGAGAAACCCTATCTCGAAAAAAACAAAAACAAAAGCAAAAGCAAAAACAAAAACAAAAACAAAAACAAAAACAAAACAAAACAGAAAAGCTACCTCAAGACACAGCTATACCAACCCTGGGCATATACCCAAATATACTCCACCATACCAAAAGGACATGTGTTCCAATATGTTTTTAGCAGTTTTATTCATAATATCAAGAAACGGGCCATCCCACATATTCCTCAACTGAAGAATGGATACAGAAAATATGGTACCTTTATACAATGGAATAAAATTTATCTATTAAAAATGAGGACAGCATAAAATTTGAAGGCAAATGAAGAGAATTTGAAAATATCATCCTGGGAGAGATAACCCAAACCCAAAAGGATATGCATGGTATGTACTCACTGATAAGTGGATATTAGCCAAAAAAGTACAGAATACCCATGATACAAACCACAGGCTCTAAGAATTTAAACAAGAAGGAAAGCACAAGCAAGGATGCCTCAATCCCACTTAGAAGGGGGAAGAAAATAATCATGGGAGGCA
This sequence comes from Mus musculus, assembly GCF_000001635.26. NCBI lineage: Eukaryota > Metazoa > Chordata > Mammalia > Rodentia > Muridae > Mus > Mus musculus. The sequence goes on along the minus strand of NC_000076.6, from coordinate 97,501,951 downwards.
GAGAGAGGGAGGGTTCTGTGTGAGAAAGGGAGAGGGAGGGGAAAAGTGGAAAGGGTCAGGTATGGTGGAGACAGGAGAGATGGTGAAGACCTTCCTCTCCAGAGGGCCAGGAGAATAAATGAAGCATGCAACTGCTGGGGGTGGGGGAGAGGAACCTCTAGCAAGTCCTAGAGATCTGGGATGTGGTACCTTCCCAGTACTCCATGTGAAAGTGCCCAAAAGTGGGGATATGGAACCTGATGAGACAGTAGTTAGATAGGACCCCCAATGGAGGAATAGGAACATCAGCCCACCTACAAAATTTTGACCCCAAACTGGGTCTGTCTAAAAGGAATACAGGGACAAAGATGCAGCAGAGACTGAATGAATGACTGACCAAATGACCAGACCAACTTGAGACCTATCCCACAGGCAAGCACTAATCCCTGACACTATTATTGATGCTACCTTGTGCTTACAGACAGAGAAGCCTAGCTTAGCTGCACTCTGAGAGGCTCTACCCAGCAGCTGACTGAGACAGATGCAGAAGCCCACTGCCAAATATTAGATGGAGGGCAGGGACCCCTATAGATGAAGGGGAAGGACTGAGGGCCCTGAAGGAGATGGTGACCTCACAGTAAGACCAACAGTGTCAAGGAACCTGGACCCATGGGACCTCCCAGAGACTGAGCCAACAACCAAAGATCACACAGGAACTGGTCCGAGGCTAAGGCACATATGTAACAGAGGGCTGCCTTGTCTGGCTTCAGTGAGGGAATATGCACCTAATCCTACAAAGACATGATTTTCTGGGGAGCGTGGAGTTATCCTGGGGGGATGCTACCCTCTTATATGCTAAGGGTAATGTTGATGGGAAAAGAGACTCTACAAGGGGCAACTGTGAGGAGGTCAGCACTTGGGATGTAAAGAAATATAGCAGTAAATCAATAATAAAAAAGACTTTTTTAACAGCTGTATGGAAATCTAACATAGTAGAAGCTTCCCAAAATGCATACAAGTAAGAAAATAATTTAAATGGGCTCACCATATAATATCGGTGAGAATGTTCCAACTAAATAATTATGTTACCAAGTAAGACTCTGTGTCAGGAATTGTGTGGAATAATTGACCCAAGGGGTCCCCGCATACACACCAAATATCCATCAGAGAGTATTGCCAAGGTCATTGGTCAGCTTCCACAATGGGAAGTCCCTATTCCTGAAGATACCACTTACTATGTCATCAAACATGGAGGAAAAGTACTGGTGCCCAAATAAATGCTTTTCCTCTAATGACTAGCAGGCTGTTGGAGGAGAATGCAATCATCGGTGTCACCAATTACAAACCTATGACCTACAACAAAGACCTGCCTAAAAGAGCTATTGATGCAACAGTCCCCTTCCATAAGAGAGATTTTGAAGCATTCAGCCCTAATTGGGATGTCTTTGGCAACCACAGCCCTCCCCAATACTCAGGGATCTATGTTTTAAAATGGAGGAAAAATTGCAAGAGTCAAACGTGGTGAGTGACTCCAAGGAACAGAATCTTCTAGACACAGCAGAACTGGTAAAGAAATGAACTGAAAGAGACTGTGATGGTACTTACAAGCGGTGCACACATTCAAACCAGACCCCCCCCCCAAAAAAAAAAAAATTACTGAGAAATGGAGTGAAGAAAAACTCCCACTCTGACTAAGAAGCTATTTGCTATTGATACCTGCAAAAGAGAGGGAAAATCATTTTTGTCCAATGGAGGGTCACTAGATATAACAATTATATTCCAGACAGGCTCTATACCCATGAGTACCTGGCAGCCACCACAAAACAGATCCCCTATCTTTTGTTTTATTTGGATTTTCTATCTTTTGTTTTATTTTGATACTGTTTGTCAGACTGCTTTCTTTCTATTTATGTATTTTAGTATCTGGTTGGTTTTGTTTTTGGAGGAAAAGAGAGAGAGAGAAAAAGAGAGATATCATGAAGTTGGGTAGATAGCGAAATGGGTAGTATCTGGGAGGAGTTGTAGAAGAGTAAAAAAAAACCATAATAATAAACTATCATATATTTTTAATTGAAAGTTATTTTAAAGAAAAATATCAGTGGAAAGAGAGGTCCATTGGTCGTGCAAACTTTATATCCCTCAGTACAGGGGAACACTAGAGCCAAGAAGTGGGAGTGGATAGGGGAGCGTGTGTGGGACTTTTGGGATAGCATTGGAAATGTAAATGAAATAAATACCTAATTAAAAAAAAAAGAAAAATATCAGTGATGTCTTAAGTCAGAAGAGTACAGAAAAGCAAATTGCGACATTTGTTGATACTAGAGATTGTAGAACCTTAATTTTACACGAAACCCTTAAATTTAGGCACCTAGTTTCTGCAGCCTTAAATGCCAGCCATAGAGGATAGAAATGAAATTTTGACATTGTTCAATGTATGAATTCCAGTTTAAAAGGCCTGGTTTACTCTATTGAATATTGAAATATGACTTTTAGTGCTTTATACATTTTTCCCCAAAAGACCTTTATGTAGGGCTTCTGTTCCAAGAGTCTTATTGGACTCCATCTCATAGCTATGCTCCTGAGTATAGAAGGTCAGCTTCTACACTCAAGTTCTGGCTCTTATGTGCTGTGTGAAATAGAAACCCACCTCCCTCTGCCTGAGTTCCTGTATCTATAGAGCAGGATAGTAAAACAACAGCCAAAAGGATTAATTACCTTAAGGCCTCCTGGGATGGAAACCTACACACCTGTAATACTGTGAGTGCCACACAGACTATTTTTTAGTTTTCAGTGGCTGACAATTTCTGTTGACTTTTATTTTAAAACCCCTTCCTTGCTATGTCTACAATGCCGCAATTTGAAACGAGCATAAGAAACATGGCTCTAGACCAAGGTATCATTGAGAAGAGTGTTGTTCAGTTTCCATGTGAATGTTGGCTTTCCATTATTTATGTTGTTATTGAAGATCAGCCTTAGTCCATGGTGGTCTGATAGGATGCATGGGACAATTTCAATATTTTTGTATCTGTTGAGGCTTGTTTTGTGACCAATTATGTGGTCAATTTTGGAGAAGGTCCCGTGAGGTGCTGAGAAGAAGGTATATCCTTTGGACACGCAAACTGTATATGCCCCAGTGCAGGGGAATGCCAGGGCCAAAAATTGGGAATGGGTGGGTAGGAAAGTGTGGGGGAGGGTATGGGGGACTTTTGGGATAGCATTCGAAATGTAATTGAGGAAAATACGTAATAATAAAAAATATTTTTAAAAAAGAATAATTACATAGCACCTTGCTCCTGAAAAAAAAGAAAGAAGGAAACATGGCTCTATTATTACATAAAAGTTGTTCATTACACGTGCATCTATACGTACATATGGTCTACGGAAAGCTATTAAAGAAATAACCCACTGAGTTGTAAATGAAGATAAAAAATAGGGCATAAAGGACTTCTCCCTGCTTAGACTTTTCTATTTTAATCCTAACTAAACTTTTGTTTCTTTCCTCCCTTGTCATCCCAACACAGTTTTCCTAACCAAAATTATAACGTCTTTTTGCATAATAACAAGGAAAGAAGGAATAAAGAATGAAAGACTGAGAGATAACTAGCCGTTTGGCATCCCTGCATGATCACAGGTTCTAATGAACTCTCCTCTTCTTCCGATGGATACTTTGAAGTAGAAACAGAGGCTCGCCAAGATGAAGAACGCTTCACAAAACTTCCAGAAGGAAACTTACTTATAGAGAGAACGCCTGGCATCTGTGGCCGATTTAAGGAGAGCCTTGCAGAAACTGGATGTCTTTCTAACCCAGGCTCAGGACCTTTCAAACCCAGGCTCAGGACCTTTCAAACCCAGGCTCAGATTACCCTTGTATTGTCTAAAACTTGTAACTTTCCTTCCCTAAAACCGGCAGATTTGGAATAAAATGTAGGCAAAGTAAGTTCATATTTTAGTCTGTATCAGTTCATTTAAATGGTACTCGTTCTTTATTTTCACTTTTCTAAAATTGTTTTAGCAGCGACTTAGAGAGTCAGAGACAAATATTGCTGATTTTGCCAACAACTCTGCCACGAAGCTTTGATGAAAGCCATGAGCCAGGCGGGGTGTGGGACTCAGGCATCTTAGGAGCAGTGCTGCAGAGCACTCCAAAAAGCGCCTGGCTCAGGCTCAGGTCATTTCCTCATTCAGGCATACCTTTAACTTTCACTCAGTCTTTGTGACATTTTATTCTCTCTCTCTCTCTCTCTCTCTCTCTCTCTCTCTCTCTCTCTCTCTCTCTCTCTCTCTCTCTCTCTCTCTCCTGCCTTTCCTTTTCTCTTACACAGTGAACCCCCTTTCCTTTTTGCTTTTCAATACCCTGCTAATCCTTTGAGCCGCTTAAAAAAACAAAAACAAAACAAAAACAAACAAAAACAAAACAAAACAAAAAAACCTGTTAATTGAGTATACACTGGCATTCGATTTTTCTCTCAACACTCACAACTTACATGTATGTTGTTTATGTTGGGACATACTGACAAATTGACATTACCTTTTTCACATATACTACTACCTTATCTGACTGATACAGAGTTTTTTGAATGGTTGCAATGTTAATTTTAATTCTTTCACATTACACATTAGTTAGCATCATCCATATAGAATCTATAGATTGAGAAAAACAGTTGATTTCTTGTACAAATCTAGTATATTGTCTATGGATATGCATTACGACCATCTTCTCAGCTGTCAAGAAATTCACTACGAAATCTCATTTTGACTATATTAACTTTGTAATGTTTTCAGACCAGCCTATTCCATTTTGCATTTCATTATTGCTTTTATATCTACATCCCCTATTCTACTATGTAACATCAGGCTGGTACATTTTATAGATGTATTTTATTATATATTTCTGATTTTAATATCCATTTCCTCAATTATTTCATCAATGAGCATAATAAATAAACGTGAATAAGTGCCCTAGGCCTCAGAATTATATTACTATGACATTCATCGTTAAAATAAAATGTTTACGAACCATTACGACCACAGTTGGGGCCATATCACTAGAAGTTCTATTTTCTGTAAATTCTCTTTAAATTAGGTTTTAATATGGAATACAAATGTGCTTCTCTGATATTTCTCCCCAATACAAGAATTGTGTTGTCTCACTATAGCATATGCCAGCAAGATTTTGCTGAAAGGACCCTGATATAGCTGTCTCATGTGAGGCTAGGCCAGTGCCTGGCAAATACAGAAGTGGATGCTCAAAATCATCTATTGGATGGAACACAGGGCCCCCAATGGAGGAGCTAGAGAAAGTATCCAAGGAGCTGAAGGGGTCTGCAACCCTACAGGTGGAACAACAATATGAACTAATCAGTACACCTAGAGCTCGTGTCTCTAGCTGCATATGTAGCAGAAGATGGTCTAGTCGGCCATCAATGGCAGGAGAGGCCCCTTGGTCTTGCAAATTTTATATGCCCCAGTACAGGGGAACACCAGGGCCAAGAAGTGGGAGCAGGGCAGGGAGAGGGTATAGGGGACTTCCGGGATAGTATTTGAAATGTAAATGAAGAAAATATCTAATAAAAAATGAAAAAAAAAAAGAATTGTGTTGTCTCACTGTTGAGAGAAGTGACTGTAGTCATTCTTTCTCATTGTGACTTTCAAATAAGATATGTCACCTTTCATTCAATGTAGGCATTGATATCTCTATTGATTATGTCAACATACATGACACTCAGTTACTTTCTCCCATTATCATCCATCTCTGAATGTTCTTTAAGGCCATCTCAATGGGCTTTGTCAAGGATCATACTCAGAACTCAGAGAATGGCCCCACAGTAGAGTATAGAGGTTGAGGTTTTCATAGTACAGTGTACTTTAGATGTTGATGCCTGGCTTGCCTATATTAAATGTTTACTGGTATTTTGAAAGGTATCATACTTCTCCCACAGGAATCCAACTGAAAAATAAAAGATATATTTTGTAGAGATTCCAGTGCTCTCTGTAGTCATACTTCAAAGGTTTGCTTCAGAAAGCTTGACACAATTTGACTCAGTCATGTCACATTTCCCAAGACAAGGATGTTTATGTTTTTTTGTTTGGGGTACCTACTACTCTATGTCTGAGGAAGCTGAACTCTGCCTCAGCCTAGTGCCTTGACCACACTCTAAGATTAAGTAATGTAGATGATGAAGTAAGACCTTCTAGTGTTCTGCCCCATAATTCTCCTACCTCCTGCTACCTTCAGATTTGAGTGCCTCACAATGCCTCATTTTCTAGCTGCTTTATGAACAAGGCCTTTATGAAATGTTCTTATGAAACCCATCTGAAAGTATCTTCCCTTTCCAATGTATTCTTGAATATCCTATTGAACATAGAGTAGACATAAGTTAAACACACACACACACACGAATAAAATGGTGGTTATTCCTTATTCTGTTGATACCAAGAGAATTTCCAAGGCCATCCATACCTCTCTTAGAGAATAAATCACAACAAAAGAAACAAAAGCATAAAATAACACTAGAATTAAGTAGTTCTGTGTTTTATTCTATAATCAAAATGCCCTCTATTTGTGACAGTACATGTATTTATTCATGGAAACATTGACAAAGATTAAAGTATAAAGATGTTTTAAGTAAATAGTGATGACACATGGATTATATGTAGAAATATTGGTGGTGATTTTTTGTTAGTGGCTACTTAATATGGTACTCTGCTTATCTGTCCTTGCCAGGAAGAGAATCAGATAAGCGCACAGTTATGTACTATTTCATTACCGCAGCCTGTTTTGATCTAACTGTAGGTTTCTTTTGAAAATACCATTAGAGTCTGGTCTTAGAACAAATAATAAGATAAAATGATTCTTACATGCAAGTCCTTCAGGTTCTTGAAGGCCCCTTCTTTGATCTCTGTAATTTTGTTGTTTTGCAGGTCTAGCAAGGTTGTGTCGGGTGGAAAATCCCAGGGCACTTTGTCCAAACCTAGCAAAGGGGAAACAAGAAGGCATAACCTCTGAGAAGAAATTCCCAAAGACGGCATCATAAAACAGTGTTGTTGTTTTTTAGTTTTTGATACAATATCTAATTTTGTAGGCTACCCTTCCTTCTGCAATTCTTCTGCCTAAGCCTACTAAATACTTGGATTATAACCATCTCCAACATATAAAAATTATGTGTTTACAAGGTGTGATAGTTTGCATATTCTTGGGCCAGGAAGTGGCACCATTTGGAGGTGTGGTCTTGTTGGAATAGGTGTGACCTGGTTGGAGTAGGTGTGTCACTGTGGGTGTGGGCTTAAGTTCCTCACCCTAGTTGCCTGGAAGTCAATCTTCCACTAGCAGCCTTTGAATGAAGACATAGAAATCTCAGCTCTGCCCGTGCCATGCCTGCCTGGATATTGCCATGCTCCCCCCTTGATGATAATAGACTGAACCTCTGAACCTGTAAGCCAGCCCCAAGTAAATTTTGTTTTTATAAGACTTGCCTTGGTCATGGTGCCTGTTCACAACAGTAAAACCCTAACCAATACACAAGGGAATTAAGGTGCCAGCTTGTCTGTTATGTATTTTCCCCAAGATTTACATCAATTGTAGCTGAAACTGTTTGTTTCATCTTTCCCAACCAAGTCAAGAATTTTTTTTCCTTAGTTTAGTTTCCAAACTAAAAATGTTTCCTATATATTTGTTGGTCCTCACAGCGGAAATTTTTGCTCTTCTTACGATGAGGCTCTAATCTTTGGCTACATGTTAAGCCTTAACAAATGTTTGTAAATATTGGCTAGAATTGTAACCTGTACTACCTACATAAATACCCTATAAATACGTGGGCTCCAACCAAAGTTTGCATCAACTTTTATAAATCTAACACTGACATGGATTTACATGAAAACTTAAAGTCATTTGAACTTGTAAACAGGGCCCTTTTCATACATTGAAAATTGAAGCTTTTGGGAGAGTAATTCTTTTCATTTGAATTAGAGTGCCGTGACAATATCAGTTTTAATTGCCATTTTATAACCAAGAGGTCTATGGTTGAATAGGATAAATTTGGTGGCATAAGTTCTGTGAAACTAACTTCATGAAGCCTTAATTTTGGAATGTAGATTTTCAGTACGTCAATATAGACACATAACAACCAAGTTATGACCTTTATGGTCAAAAATACGATTCACTACTCATTTAACCAATTATAATACATATTTTCATTTTTATTTTGAGGGATGAAGGGAGGTAAAATAAAAACTGGATATTTGAGTTCAGAGACACAGTGTTTACAAATGTGTGCTGTTTCTGCAGTGGGTCTGCGTTTGATTTCTATAAGCTACAACAAGAGGCCACAACTGCCTGCAAATCCAACTGCAATGACTCCAGTCCTTCTTTGGCTTCATGGGCACTTATATCTATATCTATATTTATATCAATACAGATTCATATAAATAGGTGTGCATATATACACCCTCTGCTTACACACATAAACACACACACATATACTTTTTCAAAAAATTTAACAACTTGGAAATTCTACTCTCACATAGTGTGACAATCCCTCTACTTTCAGATATCTTAACAAAAATTTAAAATTTAAAATTTTGAATAGAAACAAGTTTTCCATAACTATAAAGCTTGAAATACTAAAGAGTTCTGACTCCTTGGAAAATACTTTGTTTCATTGACTGGAGGCTGCATATGCAGCGGAAGCAAACAGACTTTACTCACATGGGAGTATAACTCATGAAAAATACAATTCACTATAGTTTTTCATTAGAACTACAATCACAACAGAGTATAATAACAACTATGTTGGGAAGATAGCTTTCCAGTTCTGAGCCTTTAATGAGCATGTACTCAGAAACCACATGGCTATCAAATTTCAAATCTCTTCCATTTCTTCCATGATAATTACATACATTTGAAAATCACTTATTTCTAAGAGGTCTTTTTTGTTGTTGTTGTTATTGTTGTTGGTCTTGTCCAGAGACTGCCTCTCCAATTATAGTAGTAGGAAATATTGTTCATAGCAATGACCAGTGTCTTAGTAAAGTTCAGTATCTAATGCATGTGATGCTCAACTGACATCATATGTTCTATAAACACTGAACTCATTACAGGCGTGGTTCCCATAGAAATGAAAGATTGACGTGTGTTCAGCACTGGGAAGTAGACTATAGAACAGCTACCTTGTGGGAGGGTGACAGGAGGGTACTCCACAACCGTAATCACAGCCATTTTCAAAAATGTCAATTTGCTAATTGCCTGCAATTAGAGGATGTAGCCTTTTGCCAAATCTGTGATAATTAGTGTGATCCAACCACAAAAAGACATGATTTCCTTTCCTTTGGAATGTAGTCCTGTGTCTCATTAGTGCTTGTTTTCTGCTTTCTGTCAGAGATTTAATTTCCTCTTATGCTTACTTTTGTATAATTATGAGATAAAACTCTAGAGCCTGTCTTAACATTTGAACAATGTCAAGATTGTGTGAAAAAAATCCCATGCACGTAAGGAAAGGACTCTGTCTCTGGAAGGCTCACCCTTTTGTTCATGTTGTCACCCTTGAACTTTATGACAGAAATTGCTTAAGCTAAGTTACATGTGTTATATCTGGAGATGGAGCATAAAAGAAAAATACCCTCTCAGACTTGTGACTCTTGCAAATTAGCTCTTGGAGGTCCATTTCAGTGATCAAATTATAATGCTTACATATTTGCTCTGAAGTACTAATGGATTCATACTCATTTGGTGAACCTCATACACTGAAGTTCATCATGACTACTTTGAATTACATAACTATAGTGATTATTTCAATTAAAGTTATGTTATACTATTCCCTTCCCAACAGTACTATAATAATTTATAAAACCTTGCTGTGAAAGCTCTTGATTGAAGCAGAAATGTAAGGCAGCATGGTAACTTCCTTTACCTGGTGACTTTTAGGAAGGGTTTAATGGCATAAACAAAATCCTCATTAGGAATAATGAACATGACTAAAAGATGACCCTCTAGGCTTGCAACATAATATTTCATGCGTCAGGTTTATTTATATGTCCCCCAGCCAAAAAAAAAAATGTTCTCACACCAGATTCCTCCCCCTAATTCTATACATTTTATATCTAGATAAAATGTCCCACTGTAAATTAGTATCTTCAAAGATCTAGGTAAAGTACAATGGGTAGATTACCCATAATATGAGTTCTTAGAACATCACAAAGGGAAAGAGCCCTTAATGTCAGCTAAATGAGGTTGCTTAGCAGACTACATTCAAATAAGAAAAGTAGATAAGTTAATCTGAATACTTTTGATGTAAAAATCTCTCTATTTTTCTCTCTCAGTCTCTCTCTTGGTCTCTCAATCTCTCTCTCACACACATTCTCTGCTTTTATTTATTTATTTGTTTGTTTGTTTGTTTATTATCTTTCTATTTACTTTTAAATATAACTCCTTTTAAAACTGACTTAATTGGTGCTGGAAGGTTGCATTATTTTGTTAAGCTTTATTTCAACTGTATTCGTGATAGATTTGTTTTCAGCCAGTGTTACATACTGAGTTCTTGTCTAAAAGAAAATGTGTCTCAGAAATAAAGGGGGAGGGGAGGGAGGTAATTTGTAATCTAAGTCAACCCTCTTTTTTTTTTTTTATCCTGACTAAACAAGACCAGAGAAGTAAAACTTCCATCATAGATCCTAGCTAAACTAGACCAATAACCAAGATGGTATGAGTCCTCACCATTGAAACATCGGCTTTGCTATTCATACATGTGAGCACCACCCCATCCTGAGCACCACCCCATCCTGAGCACCACCCCATCCTGAGCACCATCCCATCCTGAGCACCACCACCCCACCCTGAGCACCACCTCATCCTGAGCACCACCCCATCCTGAGCACCACCTCATCCTGAGCACCACCCCATCCTGAGCACCACCCCATCCTGAGCACCACCACCCCATCCTGAGCACCACCCCATCCTGAGCACCACCCCATCCTGAGCACCACCCCATCCTGAGCACCACCACCCCATCCTGAGCATCACCTCATTCTGAGCACCACCCCATCCTGAGCACCACCTCATCCTGAGCACCACCCCATCCTGAGCACCACCTCATCCTGAGCACCACACCATCCTGAGCACCACCCCATCCTGAGCACCACCTCATCTTGAACACCCTCATTCCTAGAAATTCACTTTGGTTCATATCATGAATGTTTTGTGAGAAATCACATTCACCCATTGCTCTGACTCTATTACCCTTTAGAGCTCACTCAAGGTTCTTCCTCTACAAATACTAATCTGCCCGACAGGGCCTTGAACCCACACTTCTTAGAAACCACAGGCTCATGGCCTACATTCTCATCTTCGTAGAGTCTTTGCTTGTTCACCTGCAAATGCAGGATAAATAGAAGTGGTTTATGTTGTTGTTTTGTTTTGCTTTCCATTCTGAAGGTTTTCTGGATGCTTCATGCACAAGTTTCTTTCTGGCACATTAGCAATAAAACATCAAGCTGCCAAATTTTTAACCCAAACTTCATCCCTGTCTACAGGAAATGCAGGCTTGGGGGAAGGAGCAGAGACTGAGGGAATGACCAATCAACTTTCCCATCTTGAGGCCCATCCCATGGGCAAGCGCCAACCCCTAACACTATTATAATGATACTCTGTTATGCTTGAGGCAGGAGCAAGTTCTTCTCTGAGAGGCTCCACCCAGCAGCTGACTCAGACAGATGCAGAAACCCAGTCAAACAGTGGATGGAGCTTAAGGACGTTTATGAAAGAATAGGAGGATGGATTGCAGACCCCCAAGGGGATAGGAACTCCACAGGAAGACCAACAGAGTCAACCAACCTGGACTCTTGGAGTTGTCAGATTTTGAACCACCAACCAAAGAACATACACATAGGACCTAGGCCTCCACACTCATATGCCGCATATGTGCAGCTTGGTCTTCATGTGGGTCCTGAACAACTGGAATGTGGCATATACCAAAAGCTGTTGTCTATACATGGGATATGTTCTTCTAGCTGGGATGCCTTGTCTGGCCTCAATGGGAGAGGAAGTGCTTATACTTGAAGTTCTAGGAATCAGGGGATATCTAGAGGTATCCCCACCTGCTCAGAGGAGTAGAAGAAGGGGATGAGGAAATATTGTGGAAGGGTTGACAGGGAAGGAGCAGTGATTGAGATGTAAAGTAAAGAAAGCAAAATAAATTAAATTAAAAAAATAAAGCTGCCTTGTAATCATGCACTGAAGAATTCATGAGCATGCTCTTGAAATGTTTTTCTGCTATGTTGTGTTATAAAATCTCTCTGCATCCTAATTTTTTATATTAAGGTTTTCTTTTTCCTCCAGTGTATTATGACAAAACTTTCTTCATTTAGTCCTAAGTTTTCAATTATCAAATGAATCTCCCCATCAAATATGCCATGTCCTTTGTCTTCACCTGTGAATTGTTGCCTCTTCTTTGACTGTGACATATTTTTAAGGCATCTTTAGTCACATGTGTGGCTGAAAAAGATTGTTTGTTCTCTCTGTTTTACATGGCCCTGGGGTCTGGGTTAACAACTTTTTTCCATAGTATATACTTATCTTGGAGAAGGATAAACTATAAGCTGCTAGATGGGAAAACAAATATACATTCATGGAGAGATATTGACCAAAACCTATATACAAATTAATTTTGAATTTGATTAATAGATCTACACTTTCACTTGAAATGAGTCAAGATGATATCATAAAGTTGGGGCCTCAACTTTTTGAATAAATGGCTTGGAAGGAACATGAAGGAAAATTTGTGGAACTACAATTTAAAGAAGACTGAAGGAAATCTTAAAACTGGAGAGTGGACCCAGTTCACTGCTTACTGTAAGAGTGTAAACATGTAAGACCCTAAATTTAGTCACTGGTGATACTACCATCTCCCTGCAACTGTGCAATATATGTACAACATGGATTATAATAAATATTAACTAGGAATGGAATAAACACACCAATATTTACAGAGTAATTGGTAATATACACAATAAGCTGTTGTTATTTTTAGAGTTTACTCATGAATATTTTATTTAATTTTTATTATTTATTTTATTATATATTTATGTGTTACATGAAACTTCTGGAAATTACCTAAAAGCTATTTTGAGAGAGGGTGAATATAATAATTAATGTAGTTCAATGAACTAGTTGAAGTTCTTCAGTAAATTAAAAGTTCATCTTATTAAAACACTTTAAGAATGATTTTATTTGTATGTATGTGACTTTTTGCCTGCATGTTTGTTTTTATACCACATGTGTGCCTAGTGATGATGGAGTGCCATCCAGTGAATATTGGATCTCTCTTGGATCTGGAGTTACCGATGGTGGTGAATTTCCATGTGTAAGTTGAGATAGTTACATAATTCTTATTATTTTAATTTTAATAATAATTTTTTTGTCTTTTTCATTATGGTCACAAATTATAAGTTTCCCTGAAAGCATATTTAAATGATACCTTTTAGAAGATACCCTTTATGAGAAATCAGTAAATCGTATTACAAATTAATTATCTATCACAGGTAGAGCCAGTCTCAATTCCTATTATGATTTGTATAAATATAGACAATTTAAGCTACATTTTTTTTGCTGATGATTAGAATCTACATCTCTCTGTTTTTCTCTTCTTTACATTACAATTATTAACTAAATGGAAACTAAATTTTATTTTGCAGGTATAACAAACACTAATTTTTTTTTATGTAAACATCTTAACCTTGAGCTAGTTTTTCTTGTGAGTAATGGCTACTGTTGTGTGCATCTTTGTTCCACGAAGTTCAGCATCTTCAGAGAGTTTACCTACAAAGGTCCATGTGTGCATAGAAAGCCTTCATTCAGTTAGCAGATGCTTCCCAACAAAATGATTATACCCAGATCTGCCCTTAATCAACTTAATTCTGCTTAATTAGGACATTAAATAAACATTTTTAAAAATTCTATTTAAAAACTCCAGTTTTTTTGTAAATCAATAAAATATCAGATATGCTAAGACAACTTTTAGCTTCAGAGTGACTTGAATTAAAAATAAATCAAGCTATGAATTAGAGATGATTGAGTGCCAAGTTCAAACACTTGAGACTCTCTGTTCTTATTCAAAACACTGAGTTGGAAATACCTTGGAGGTACGAATCATTGTGATGACTAAACACTAACAGTTCAAACTAAAGCTAATCTTCAATGCTTATAAAGGAGGTGATAGATTATTGCAGCAATAAAAGGTCTTTACCTTTTATTTTGATAAGAGGTCCTTACTTATCTAGGATGACCTTTGACCTCTGTCTCTGTCTTTTTCATTTCTCTCTACCTCTCTCTGTGTTTCTGTCTCTCTCCTCTCCATTTCTTTCTTTCTCTGTCTCTTCCTCAATCTTTCTCAGTTTCTCTCTATGTGTCGCTCTGATTCTCTCTCTCTCTCTCTCTCTCTCTCTCTCTCTCTCTCTCTCTCTCTCTCCCTGTAGCCCAAATGGACCTTGAGCTTGCAACCCTCATCAGTCTGCTGAGTAGCTGAGAATATTGGATTTTGCCTCCATACCTGCCTTTGTCAGCTTCATGAGCCATGTACCTATGAGACAATCATTTTCAAGGAAGATAGAACACATGTCATTAATTGCCTTGCGGTTGAGATGCTTATCTACGAACTAGTATCCCGAATATAAACGTTACTCTTGTAAGAATGTTTATATGCATTTTAAGTTCTTGTCTAGCAATATAATATACATATCCACCTATTAAATGAGAAAAGCCTTTTTAAAATATCAAGTTCCATATAGGAGAGGACAAAGCAGGTTTCAGTTCAAGGATATTCATCCATATAGACAAAGCTCTTTTAAATTATTTTAAAGGCATAGAGATACTTTTCAAATATCAGTCATTATGTGCTTAGTTTTTAAAAATTAAACTTAAGACAATGATTGTGTGTATTTGACTTTTCAGGGCTCATATGTATTCTAGCAGTGAGATCAAAGTTATTACCAAATCATGCTCCTTGGTGATCCCTGGCCCCATCAACAATAACTGAGCCAAAAATCTATAAGCAAGAGAAATTATCTTCCTCCAAGATACCAAGCACACAGAACTGAATATCTGATCAAGATCTAGGTTAGACAACATTTGGAAAGGAATGAGCTGCATTCATCTGCATACTTCCTGTTAGCGGTTATTGGCTGTGAATGGTTTTCCATCGCCTATGGGTATGAAGGTACCTCTCTGACACTTACCCAGGAGTAGAACATCTAGATGGTAATGTGCTACTTTTAATATTCTGAGGACTATCCATATCATTTTCTATGAGGGCTATTTTTATTTTAATTCTTGCCCACAGAGTTCAAGGACTCCCTTTTTTAGACACCCTTCTAAGAATTGGCTACTTTAGTATTCCTGATAAAGTCATTTTTACTGCTGTCCAGTGATATAGTTTCGATAAGCGTTTCCCCAATGATGAATGACCTTTGATGTATTTTTATTTCACGCGTTAATGGGTCAGTTCTGAGAAATGTGTATTTAGGTCTATTTTTCATTTTGAAAAAGTAACTGTTACCATTGATGAATGCCTGTCAAAGAAGGGAGCTTTCAAACATTATCATTTATTTTATGACCTAAAACACAGAATTTGGCAAGGGATCAGAAAGTTTGCTCTCAGTTATGGTCCCTTATGCATTGGTAACCAAATATTAACAGGATCAAAGGTCATGGAAGTCTAGTCTGGACTGGATCCCCAAAGACTTATTCTTATGAATAGCATTCTGTGCTGCTAAGCTGGAGTTGTCTGGAGTACCCAAGATTGCCTTTCTTGGCACAGTCTCAGTCTCTCTCTCTCTCTCTCTCTCTCTCTCTCTCTCTCTCTCTCCCTCTCTCTCTCTCTCTCTCTCTCTCTCCTAAATATATAGTTAATTTTTTTGTTAGTGGATTTTTGGAGTTCATTATTTCTTCTGAAAAAAAAAAAAAGAAAAAAACTCATAGCTGTATAGTCAAAAAAATATTCTCCCGTTGTTTCTCACATCTATTGTTCCATTTTCTGGATGAAAGTTTTGTAATTTAACACAAAATATGTTCTAGTATGTGTTAACTAATGAATGGTTAGAGAAGTTGTGAGGTTACTAAGTTCAGTTAGAGAATGTTGTTCTGTGGTATATTACACAATCAGGCAACGCTAGATTAGTTCAGTGTACCAAATGTTTCAGAATGCTAGAGGAAAGGCTTTGGAAAGATTATCTTCATGGGTAAGTGCTAAATGTCTGAGATAATAGGTATGTTTAACAAATTAAAGCATAACTCGATGTACATATGTATCAAAATATTTCATGCTACATGTAATATATGCAATGTATATAAAATCACATATCCGTTAATAGCAAATATAAAAGGAATGAGTTGTCCTTTCCTTTTGGTAACAACTGGACTCCATAATTTGATAAAGACTACATTTGCTGATCAGTTTTCCAAAATAGTTCTTTATCTGATAAAGATAGAATGGAACTATGGGTCTCACACTGAATTCTGGTTTAAACCTCAAACTAAATTTTAACAAAACATGCAGAAGTACTTGGCAAATTCATGTGTACTTTCTCAGCCCTCTGTGCTCTAGATAACCAGGAAATGATGCTACAGTGGAGATAACTGGAGCCAAACGTCCCGGGGAATCTTCCAGAAGCTTTCACATCTCCTTATAAACAAATGGCTGAGCTCCAGCTTCTCATTTTTCATTTACTCTCATTGAAAATATGTTTAAGAATCATTGTGGTTTAACACTGGCACAAATAACCCTTAGAGCAGTGGCTCTCAACCTCTGGGTCCCAACTCCTTTAACAACCTTCTACCTCTAGAAGTATTTACATTACAATTCATAAGAGTAGCAAAATTACAGTTACAAATTGGCAACAAGAAATAATTTTATCACTGTGGGGTCACCATAAACAACATGAGGAACTATATTAAAGGGTCACAGTGTTTGGAAGGTTGAGAACTTCAGCCATAGAGGAAAACACACAGTCAAGCATTTAAATAGAAAATTACTTATATTAAATACAATATAGTCAATACTGACAAAAGTTTGAACATTGCATCTGTTTTGTCTCATTAAAACCTATGAAAATGGTAGTTCTAAGGAAACAGATAATAATGTATATTCCTACATCTGGAGTGCCACTGACCCATCATAGGGAAGAATATACTTACCAGATCACTGAGCAACCAGAGAAACTACCTCTAGCCTCCTGAAAGCCTCCGTGTATACCCTCACTGAAGTTTTAAAGTGTCAACATTGAAAAGTAAGATAAGTGTTTCTTGGTTGTTGATGCTGAACAGTTTACTTCTACGTTTGTCTGTGCTCCTCTGTAGAGCATATTTCCCTGGTTAATATTACTGATCATTTTTCTGCAAAATATGCCTAGCAAATTGCCCTGAATAACTATGGGGCTTCTCTGTGAAGCACCTTCTTATGCTGTGGTATTTCTTCTATAAGCAAGACACACAGCAAAAACACTAGTCCTGTGATCATGGTTTTTTTTTTTTTTTTTTTTTTTTTTTTTTTGCGATAAGAAAATAGACAAGTAAAGAGAAGAAGGGAAAGCAGCTGCCATGGGAAGCCAATGCATTAACCTTTGGCTCAACTGCTGGGCCTCCAAACTTTCTGAAGATTTATCTTCTAATCATGTGGCTTTTGGAATTCCAGGCCAATTTTTACTTTCAAACAGATAAGCCAGCTCTCTTTAGTGTATTGAGCTGAAGTTTCAGAACATGAGATTATATCAGATATTTACATTGTGCTTTAGTTATAAATATTCCTGTTGAATAGTTCTAAAGACCATAATCGGCTGCCAAAGCTACATGGGAACCCAGACCAGAGAATGCAGGGAATGCCTGTGCATCTTGAAGATAATTTTTTGTTGCACAATCCATCTCATTTTGCTTCTGA
This sequence comes from Mus musculus, assembly GCF_000001635.26. Classification (NCBI taxonomy): domain Eukaryota; kingdom Metazoa; phylum Chordata; class Mammalia; order Rodentia; family Muridae; genus Mus; species Mus musculus. Next base: position 97,484,054 of record NC_000076.6, on the reverse strand, counting down.
TAACTATGCATTTTGCAAGTTAGTCACGTTTAATCTCTGTTGCCTGGAACCTGTAAAGAGTAAAGGGACTTTCCAAGTTTTCATAGTATCTAACACTTTAGGAAACCAAATCAAAAATTTAGAAAAAGAAACAAAAATGAAAATGGGAAAGAATAAACATCCCCCTGGAAACACAATATAGATGATGTATTGGTAGACATTTTACTTTGCAAAAAGGGGATCTATTCAAGTCATTAAGTTTTTTTTTAAAGTGATTCACTACAAACCTTTGTAGACCTGATTGAAAAGGGTGAGAGGTGGGGCAGTGTAGCGTGGAAAGCCTAAAGTGTCCTAGCCTCAAAGTTAATTCTTTTTCTCCTTGACTATTTGCCCTACTCCTCTTTAGGGGGTGTGTCTCTTACTTCTGGAATTGCAGAGATGAGACCTCAAAGGGCCAAGCACTCAAGAGAACTCAGTTCCATGAAGAAGAGGCATACCTTTGGCCAGACACACTTACCCAGATCAGAACACTGCACCACTCGAAGATGACACTGGCATCGGTAGGGGCACATAGATATCAGGGGATTGTCAGGGTCATAAGGGATTATGCCAGAAGCCTCATCTTCTAGCATGAAGTCAAATAAGCCTCTCTGTTCAAATGGTCCAGCCCAAGAGACTTGTGCCAGAAGGAAGAAGATGAGAGTTGCCTTCATGATTATCTCATGTATTTTCACGACCTGGGGACCAGGGAAACAAAGAGAAGGGTTTCTGAGCAAGGATGCCACTTGATTTATGTGCAATTTGATACATAATATATCATAGCAGAGTGAGAGCACAGAGAAAAAGTATAGAAAATAACATTTGCCATGAAGAAGTCAAGCATTCAGCAAAAGGTCTTTAAAAGGAGGTAAAGGTGATTACAGACATAAGTAAACCATTTCCTTGCCAGTAGCAATTCAAACAGTATGAAATAGTGTGTCTCATCTTGGGGTATGGATTAAGACGATATGCCAGATCACTGTCAGGGTGTCCTTGAATAAGAAATCATGGTTGTATTACCATGTTGGCTCAGTGCTGTCATATGACAGTCAAATAAAACTGTGCCTTTGTAGTAAGAAATCTCCAACTTCTTCCAGAGACATCTCCTTAAGCCCTATTCATCTCCAGATCCTCCTGTGTTTCCTTTGGTCTCATCTACCACCCCATAAAATTGTTGTAAAAGACTCCAACTTGTTTCTGCTCTAAATATTTCTATTATTTCAAATCATCTTCCACCATGTTGCTGCCCAAGCCATCGTATAAAATTTAAGGTTCTTCTGTACAGATCTACTGACACAATTTTTTGACATCTTCTGACCTGTCAATGATAACCATGGTTCCTAAGTTGGTTGAGAAGCCAGACATTATTTGGTATCAATTGGTACTTAAAGATACAATTCTCTGCATTTTCTCTCTCCCACTTCAACCCAGACATTTTCTTTACTTCAACCCCCCACACTTAGACAGCTTTGCCATTTTGATTACCTACCTTCTGAAGAAGTTTAAAGGTTACGTGAGATTCTGGGTCTCCTGCCCCTGTCTCCCCTCACTTCTCCTCTGAGCAGGGTGCTGCTCGTTACCGCTTCTGTGATCTGAAGCACGATATTCTGACCTCTTTTAATGAACTTATCATGTTATAATGGGCTTTCTGTGTTTACCCCAACATTAGTGGATGTTCTCCCTCAGGGCGTGCCTTAGTATTCCTTGTTCTTCACCCATGCCTTGCACAATATTTTGAACACAAGTGACTCAGCTACCATCAGTTTATTAATAACACAGTGCATTCTGCTGGCTCCAAGAAACCAAACAAGTCTGATGTCTTAGAGCCCAAATTGTATATTCACAGCAAATTTCTAGTTATTTGGATATTAATTAAAGATAACTCAAAATGAACAATCAAAAGAGATCAAGCCACCTATTTTTTGAACGGACATGGCTTAAGATCCCTCTTCAGCTCTTAGAAGTCATCCTCAACCATTGAAGGCATCACTTTCAGACTCGTGATCTCAAGAAGAGCTGCATCTCTGCAAATATGTTGGATTTACTCGCTACTATGTTTCCATATAACAATACACAGAATGTATAGCCTTGAAGCTTTTTCCAAAAACACTAGGAAATACACACACACACAAGTTAAAAAAAAAAAAAACTCCACACATTCATTTTTAATTTACATCTAATACTGCAGTATGTCTAAAACAGAATACTCCATACATAATTGTGATTTCTCAATTTAAAAAAAAATCATAAAGATTGTGATTCATCCAACCTCCCCAAGTTCAAGGGCAAGTGTCCTCTAGTAACCCAATCCCACTCAGCTGCTCTTAAAGGGAGGTTATTGTTTAGGGATGTTTATTTGGATTGCAGTAAAGGAGAAGACTGCTTCACATTAAAATAGAATGTTTATGGTTTACCACAAGTTTGCTGGACTTGCATATTTAATGCCTTGTAATTTTAGGAGAAGAAAAGAAATGAAACAACGTAATCTCAGATTTAATAAGAATAAGGAGCATTTCTGGAGATGTCTCTTTGTCATCTACGCTCCAAAGCAGACATGCCTGGTGACTTCCCTATCAACCCTAAAAAGGAAATGTTGAGCCCAGGCTCTGAGGAACACCATCTTTCTTTATATGTGTTTACCTTGTTAAAATAGGACAAATTCTCTGCTCAATCTTCCTTTAGACTAAAGCCTGATACAGCCAGACTGCATACCACTTCATTAATACCCTCTCTCTCTCTCTTTCTCTCTCATGTGTGTATGTGTGTATATGTGCAAGTGTGCATGCATATATGCATGTTTTTGAACTCTGTTATCCTAAAAAAATGCTTATAAATTTTCTTCCAGTTCTCCCATGAAATTTCTTTTAAAATATTTTTTATACTACTCAAAGATCCAGCGTGTTTAGAGCAATTAACTTAAGAGAAATCTTAAGAGTCACTGGTCCTCAACATTTCTTCAGTGTTTTTTTTTTTGTTTGTTTGTTTTGTTTTTTTGTTTGTTTGTTTTTTTTTCCTTTTGTTATAAATGGCAACTAGAACAACAAAAAACAATTTACAAACGAACAGGTTGTGACTGAAGCAACACTATATCTTGTAGAAACTGTTCCTCTCAAATATTTGTAAAGCCATTTTTCCACTAAAAAGAGTTGTTTAAGTTCCGAAATGTCTCACCAAAAGTAATCTGTCTGGCCCCAAAACAATCTTTCTTTATTTACTTAGCTATTTCATCCAGGTTAACTTTTGTATAAACATACTTATACTGTTGTTAGGTGTTTCAGAGTTAAAACTTAACACGTATGTATGAAGTGAATCTGTAAATCCCTCATTTTAAGGTGAATTTAAAACTTCAGTAACAATAGGAATAATTAAAATACAAGCAATAAAAATACATTTGTCCACAAACAAGAACTACAATAAAACCTATGTTTCTTTTGGAGAGGTCTGCTAAAATAAGCAGCTGCAGGAAGAAAAAGCCACAGGCACAGAGATCACTGGAGTCACACACTGGGGCACACGTAACCAGTGGTCCTCTGCTTACTCTGCTTTAAGTTAAAATGAGAATCAACCCCCACCCTCACCTCATAGTGAATGCACCTCATAAGAAAGGTTAATTTGCATCGAAAATATTGACAGAAACATTTATAACCAAAGAGCTCTGCAGCTGTATTATCTCAGATCTTTAACATCATAAATATTTCCTGTGTTCCTTTTCACCTTTCTGGTAATAATTCCTATTCATTTCTGGTGTTGCAGAAGTAGGCATTATATTTCTACAGCCAGAGACTTGTCTTGCTGATGTTTTAAAGATTGTGAAGTATGCAAGAACACAGCACGAGAAGAAACCCTTAAATACCTAATTTAGGCACAAGCAATATGCTAGTTACGAATGCTTTTCTGCTGACAGTTTATAAAGAGCAAAGCATTTCATCAGTACAAACACAAAACTACCAATATAGACAAGTCATGGTGTTAGGTTACAAGTTTTTAATAAGCATATTTGCAAGAACAGAAGCAAGAGCACAAAACCAATGCATTCAAACAGTTTTGCCTTTTTGTTTGTTTGTTTTACCGAGTACTTAACTTCTGTTTTCAAGCAATTCATTTCTAACGTTGTCTAAAGATTACTAAAAGTTTAGCACAGCTTCCTTCTCGTTCCTTTTTCTCACCAGATATTTTCTTCTGCCCTCCACTTGACAGAAGCTTTATTAGCCTGTAGCAGAGTTCAGGACAATTATTGAAAGCCATACCTTTTAATCCGGGTATTTGCCACAGGAGCCCTCAAAGCTGCGATGTAATTAACACTAACTATGCAGCCCAGGCAAAAGGGTTTGCAGGTGTGGAAAGAAGGAGGAGGGGGTGGTGCTGCCCTGTGACTGTCACTGGGTTGAAAACCTCCTGCTTCTACTCCATAGCACAGTTAAGAACTAAGGTTTCACTGCGTGAGCGCATCCAGCTGACACCCACATTAGATCATATGGTAATGATACGTCTCTTGTATTGTAGCCAGAAACTTTATCGGCCCCCTTCTCCCTCCCCCTCCACATTTGCTTTATCCCTTTGCATCCGCCCAGCATTCCAAACTGCTTTTGTAGTCTAGTGGAGCAACTTGATTTGAAATTTGTCTTTTTTTTTTTTTTCTAAAAGATTGTAACTGAAGAATTTGTCTCCCCACCCCCAACCCCATTCCAGTCTCCACCCTTTCCAGTCTTGTTTGTAAGTAGTATTTATTATCCTTCTGAAATGACTTTTTTCCCCCTTGCTTTGGAGATGTGTGGGTCTGGAAAATGGAATGGCATTAATCCTAAAGCTTTTTTAAATGTGGTCTGCAGAGAAGACTAATTAGACTTCCATAGAATTACTCCTGGGCTCTGAAGTTCAAGTGCTCTGGAGTTCTCTGTGCATTTTGAATGCATTTCTATGGTGTTCTGGGACAAAGCCAGAATTTAATCTGGAAAATATGTTGTTTATTATTTTCATTACCTACGGCTTCAAAAACTTCCTTACTGTCTATTCTTTGCTGCTGTTGTTGAATAAAACACATAGAAACTAGACACTGATTACAATAAGATTTAGTTTGTAAGTAAAGAAAAAAATAATAATTTTTATAGATGGGTCCCTTATGTAATTAGGACTTTCTGTGGCTCTTTTTAAATTTCAGTAAATAGGCAGGGGGAGGAGAAGAAAGTGCAAATTGAGTAACATGTTTATTCAGGCAGTGAAGAAAGTTTTTGGAGATTTTATAATTCCATCTCTGGATGCTGTGGGTTGCTCTGTTTGCCTTCCCAGGTTCTGACTCGCATTTTTCTGCTCAGGCCTCCAGGCTCTGATCAGGTGGGGACTTGAAGCCACCATCTATGAAAAAGGAGGAGATTCCCCCTATCCTTCCTTTACCCACCTAAGTGCATGCTTTGACAGGAAATATTTTTTTATTTTTATGGAGCTGGAAGGAATTAAATTCTTGAGAGGGAATCTGAGGGAGGGGGAGGATGTAGCTAGACTTATTTTGACTTCTTTCCCAAGTCTAACTGCCTGTCTTTTAACCTCTCCCTCCACACACTCCATTCTTGCAGAGTCGAAGCATGCTGAGTGATTCTGTTGAGTCCAAGTGTTCGCTGACATTGGTGTAAGGAACATGCCCTTTCTTCTGGCACTAATTGACTTTCTCCTCTGAATGTTGCTTGTATTTATAAGTTTCTTCTGACATGCGATAACTCCTTGCTCATTGCCTCACTCCCAGAAAACACACATAGTCCCTCTAACACAGTTACTATAGTCATTGTCTTTCTTAATCGATGATTTGTTTCTTAGCAACACTGAACTTCACTCTAGTGAGTCAGGACAAATTGTGGCAGCAGTCATTGCCTAATGTAGAATAAGACAGGAGATGAAAGCAAAGAAATAGGAAAGAAAAGTAGAATAAAGTTGGCAAGAGGAAACAAAAGATGCATATAAATTAGTTTGAATTTTTACTGGTGGGGCTGTTAGGTTTAAAGTTCATATCTGGGTTCTTCCCTTTGATGACAGGTTTAGGAATTAAAGCAACTCCCCTAACCTCCCCAAGCTTCAGTCTCTGCACCTGTGGAATACATAGAAAACGTAACTCAGTGGTTAGTCTTAGATGGAGCTTGAAAGCAGACAATGTATAGAACAAATTTATTTCAACTTACTTTCAGTATAAGTGCGCCATAAATATTACTTTCCATTATTTTCTGGTGTGTTATATAGTTTACAATTGAACTAGCCAAGAAGAGTTGCTCCTCCTGTTTTGAAAATATAAAAATTGAGAACCAGTGACCTCTCCCTGCCCATGAAGCTAAGTAAGACCCAAAGCACAAGGCAGCTCCCAGAGATTCTAATTCTGAATCCAGGTTACATAGCTGTGCTTCATCATAAGGAGAATGAGCACACACACAGGAAGAGTTACTGTTAAATCTCTAAGATACGATGCCTTCTCATTTTCAAAACTGCACACAAGTTCAATACCGGGACCCAAGAGACAGCTTAGAAGACAAAGGTACTTACAGCTCCTAGCCTGTCAATCAGCGTTGAACCTCTGGAAGCCAGGTAAAGGAGGAAGTAAAGAGTCAATGCCTCAACCACATATTACACACACACACACACACACACACACACACACACACACACACTCACACACACACACACACACACACACACACACACACACACACACACTCACACACAGGCACTTTAATCATCATTGTAATCACCCAATATTTAAAAAGTTTTAATAGTTCGTAAACCTTGTTTAAGGATATATAGAGACAAATGCTTTCCCTATGTAATGTTTTTTTTTTAATTTAATGACAACTTTTAAGTTTCTTCACATTTATCAAGCTTCATTTATGAACAGCTGTTATATATAAGTGTTATATCAAGTATATGGTTCTTTTTTTTTCATTTTTTTTTAGGTGCAAAAACATAGGATCATCACACAGTCATATACAGTTAAGTAAAAGCAAAGTCAGGACACCGTCCATGGGTCTCAAGTGTCTGCACTGTAACGTAAAGAGTGATTCAGGGGGGCTGGAGAGATCTCAGTGGTTAAGAGCACTGACTGCTCTTCCAGAAGTCCTGAGTTCAATTCCCAGCAACTACATGGTGGCTCACAACCATCTGTAATGGGATCTGATGCCCTCGTCTGGTGTGTCTGAAAAGAGCAGCTGCGTACTCACATACATAAAATAATAAATCTTAAAAAAAAAAAAAAAAAGTGACTCGGAGGCAGGAGACGGTGCTTTGTAGAGATAGCTTAAGCTCCCCTACCCCGGGCTGCAATGTGAGGGTTGGATTTTCTGAAACCATGGGAATTTAGATATGTGAAATATTCTGGTTCAGAGTGAATACCACAGATGTTGCAAAAGCCACTCACACCGTGATTCCCACCGACAGCCCACCAGCAAGTACAGTTGCAGTTGCACTGCTGTCAAAGTCTACTCACTCCTCACCAAAATCATATCCAAATGAGTTAAGTCACACCCTGAACACTACAGTTCTGACGAGTACCAGAGCCCAGCAATGCCTCCAGACACCCTTTTATTTTCTAAGAGGTCTGGAAGCCGGTGACTATCTTCGGAAACCTGATGAGACTGTTTTACGTTTAGGTTCTGGTTCTCCAAAATGAAGTCAGGATTTGAGGGGATTTCATCGCTGTAGACCTTAGCAACAAAGACAGAATTCTTTCTCAGCAAAGGATCATGGGTAGAGTGGGATGCAGGAAAGCTGGAGATAGGTTACAGGCAAACCAAATGTGTGCAGAGAATTCTTGCTTTGGCTCTCTTCTTCCTTTACATCTCCAACCCACAATCATCGCCTTCATTACACTTTCACCTCGCACAAGTTTAGCTTCACTCTTCTGTTCCATGGACATTCAACATTTAAGATGTGGGAAGCCATTGTGCCGCTTTCTGGGTGAAGGCAAATAATAAGACACTAAAAGCCCTGTCTGACCCTTCCCTCAATAGCACATATACACTTGGTCGTTCTTCTGCTGCTGTGGCTCTATGGGCATTGCTTTGATACGTTTTCTTTAGATATCCAAGTTCAAAAATGAAAACTGCGTACCTCTGTAGCCCAACAACTTTTCAGGACAAACAAAACTCAAAGCACCACCGTCATGTTCCAGTTGGAAGAATTTCTTCTTTAGGATTGCAGTTAGGAAAGCCTGGGTCGAATAGAATATTCTACTTTGCTTTACTAACTACACAGCTTTCTTTATGCTTCAAATGCGGTCTTTGGAGATGCCAAGATACATTTGTGGAAGTTATAAGCCTTCACATGTTGCTTGTTAAGCATCTTTACTTTGATCCGTGACACTAAAACAGAGTAGCCCGGGACTGATGTAAACAGTGTGTAAGAAAAGGTATAAAGACACAGCCTTTCACTGCAAGGCCTTATGCCACCACTTAATTGTATGACTCATCGGTGCTTAAGGACATCTCTTTTGTCAGTGTCTGGCAAAATATTTAGGTTTCTTTCTACACTAGTAATCAATCAGTCTGTGCCTTGAAAACAAATCAACATTTATTGAATAGCCGGAGAAATCTAGGCAAGACATACAGGGGAGAAAATGACTAGTAACCTATCCATCAGTCAATGAGTAAACACTGACTAAGAACAGCCACGGGAGAAAATAAACAGCAATTTCAGGCCTGTGAAGGGCACAAGGGATACGAAGAACAGCACAAAGGCCATGGCATCAAAGGATTTATGCAGCACAAGAAGAGAAAACTACTTATTTACATAACAGCATCTTAGTAATATCAAACCAGAAAATCTACAGATAAAGCCCAGTTCCTGAGGTGGGGGAGAAATACGATGTGATTAACAATAACTGTCAGGGAGAAGGTGGAGATCATTTTACACTTGGGTAGTTAGATAACTGTTTATGGAGGATCAGGTAATATGTGAATTGAATCCCGAGGGATTAAAAAGAGTAAATTTGACCTGCAAGGAAGAAAATAGTTTTATTGAGGCAGACAGAACAGCACTAATAAAACCTTAAATGCAGGAAAGCTAAAGATGATATGTAATTGAATGGAAGGTAAATAGATGCTTTTTTTAAAAAAAGTGGACCTCTTTCAGGATCCCTTGAATGTTCAAGCGTTGCCATGAGTGTTCAATGCTTACAATGTTAAAGAGATACGTGAGTACAGAGCCACACTCCAGAAGGACCCTGAAAGTCCACCATGAGGCCCTTGTCCAAGTGGTCATTCATTTCTTCAGCAAATATTCAATTAGTGATTGAGATGCTCCAGCTACTGTAGAGAAGCTAGATGTTTTATCAAAGGCACATGAAGGGCATAATAACACAAGAAAACCATTATCTCAGCAGGCCATATCCACCCAGTTGGTCCAGTGTAGGAAAACAGTGAAGAGTTTGAACTACAATTGCAGGCCCTATCTTTAGTCTTGGCAATAATACCTTAGCGATATTATAAACATGCCCGACCTGAGGCTGCTTAGTAAAGTTGAATGTTTGCAGGAACTATCATGTCAGGCTTTGTAGGAAGTTTGTTTTTTAAAAAAGCAATACTTACATCTAACTATTGGATTGAAGTTGGAGACCTCTATTGTTAAATAAAGGAAAAGATGGAAGAAGCAGAAGAGGAGGGTCACCCCATAGGAAGACCAGCAGTCTCAAATAACCTGGACTTCTGGGAGCTCCCAGAGACTCAAAATTTTTATGTTACAGTCTGGAGACAAAATTCTTGGTTTCGGGAGACTGTCCTTGCTTTTGTCTTCATCTATTGGCTCAACTTCTCTTACATTGTGGAGGACTTGTTCTGGACATTAACTGATTGCAAATGTTAGTCACATTTAAAAAGTACCACTACAGGAGGAAGGTGACCCCATAGGAAGACCAGTAGCCTCAACTAACTCGGACCCTTGAGATGTCTTACACAATGAGCCACCAGACCAGGCATCACACCGAGGCCAGTCCATGGCCATGACACATATACAGCAGAGGAGTGCCTGGTCTGGCCTTAGTTCGAGAAGACACACCTAACCCTCAAGAGATTTGAGGTCCCAGGGAGGAGGGAGGCCTGGGAGAGTGGAGAGGGAGAGCAAGGGGGAGGAGAAATGGGATGAGGAACTGAGGGAGGGGAGAATGGGAGGGGAAACAACAGTTGGATTGTAAATAAATAAAATAATTAAAAAAATAATAATCCCAGTGGAAGCTTGTGTTGATCAGTTATAAAGGTAAAGAGCTAATGTGTAAAATGTGTAAGATGTCCATTATTCTCCAGGTGTTTTTTTTCTCTCCTACTGATTGTGCCATGCAGCTGTTTGCAGAAGAGTGAGAGCTGTGCTTGTATTGTCTTGAGTGAGAATGTTAAATAGAGAAGAATAATAACAAAAAAGAATGAGTGTGTTGGCTTAAGTTCTTGATGCATGCAAAAATCCTAGGAAGTTTAACCAATCTATATGGGTTCAGTTCTTAGGACAGTGACGGCAATGTGTCCTTTCAATAGTGATGCCGCTTAGGCAGTAGTGAGGCAAGCATTTAGCTTGAGATACAGAATAGAAGGAAAGAGAAAGAAAGGACTAACAGAATCTTCATTCCCTCCACTAAATCCATCTCTGGGAAGGGACTTTATTTGAATGAAGATTTCTCTTATGAATTTGTGGAAATGCAGACATTTCCCAGGTGAAACTGTTTTTGTGACTACAAGTATTAGAATGAGTATAAACTTGAATGGAAAGAGGTAAAAGCTAGATATTAACTGGAAGATAATATCCTGGACCCCTACCATACCTATTCATAGATGAACTGACCTGTGCTCTGGAAATAAGGCCTAAATCCAAAGGCCTGCTCCTTTGATAGCACTCAAAGAAAACAATTAGTCTCGTGTATAGACTGATTTGAGGCTAAGCATGGAAAATATGCAATAGAAGATTCTATAAAACCTGGCCTGTGGATAGCGCTCAGAGACAGAGTAGTTGCCTAGCATATGTAAGATAACATGGGTTCAAAGCCCAACCTGATAACTAATTTTTCTTTTTATTTTAGTATATAATTATGGAAATCAACAAGTGTATCGTGTTTGGACATGCCTTTAACCAATATTTCTCTTCCTCGTCCTCTTCCTCCTCCTCCTCTTTTCCTTCCTCCTCCTCCTCCTCCTCCTCCTCTTTTCCTTCCTCCTCCTCCTCCTCCTCCTCCTCCTCCTCCTCTTCCTCCTCCTCTTCCTTCTTGGAATTATACTACACAGAGCATATACAGGCCAGGAAATTGTGGAAATGTCTGCATTTCTACAAATTTGTAAGAGAAATCTTCATTCAAATAAAGTCCCTTCCCAGAGATGTATTTAGTGGAGGGAATGAAGATTCTGTTAGTCCTTTCTTTCTCTTTCCTTCTATTCTGTATCTCAAGCTAAATGCTTGCCTCACTACTGCCTAAGCGGCATCACTATTGAAAGGACACATTGCCGTCACTGTCCTAAGAACTGAACCCATATAGATTGGTTAAACTTCCTAGGATTTTTGCATGCATCAGACTCTGGGGCCAGGTTTCTTGTGTTTGATTTTCTTCTGCCCATGACCATCTATGGAACTCTAAGCATCTTCTCCATGAATGAAATAAACACTTTCATGTATGTAGAGAAATGAGCCTATGTGTAAAAAGGGTCTAAATAAGCCTAAAAGAGTTGACAAGTCTTCAAAGTCATGTAAAGTAACATTTTTTTTTATTAGACCAAGGATTTAAGGAATTGCTCTCTGTTCCTTTCATACCCTCCCCTGAAAGCTAACATCCTGTTGACTTTGGAGCATTCAGATGCAGGTCATGTCTGCAGTGTGTGTTTAATTCAGGGCACCTATTTGGTCTGTAAATATTCTCCATTTACTTTACACTGTAGCCTAGGAAAAGCAAATGCCCTGCTGCCAGAGAAGCCTTCCAGAGTTTACAAAGGCAAATGAACGAAAATATTTTATTCTAAAGTCAGTACTGTAAAATAATTATTTTATTTGGAAGCTTTCTCTGAAGCCCCTTGAGAGAGCTATCCCTTGGAATCCATTTGTGCTATCAGTGGCAATAATGTACTCTCTGTCATTTGCTTTATCAAGAGGCTTGCTTTAGTAATTTGTGAGATGCAATTTTGATCCCAATGGATAGTAACATGACAATGGTAAACAATTCCTCATTTGAATTCAGTACCTGCTTTCTGCATCTTGAATAAATCGGTTTCAGTTACCTGAGCAAATATTACCTCTTGGAAATCATGTGCTTATTTTTCTGGAAGGCCGTATGAACTTATCATTTATAAAGGCACTAAATCACCAACATACAAGCTGATCTTATAATTAGGAGCCTGTGGGGACAACAAAAGAAACTTGGAGCACGATCACATTTGGGGTGGCTTTTCAGTGCTAAATCCCTTTGGTGCTTCCTTCATCAAAAGATTGGCTCCTCATGAAACATCTTTCTTCCTGGAGGCCAGTTGCAGTCACTTCTCTAGCATTACTAATGGTTTAAGATAATACAAAATCCCACTAGAAAGAGAGTGCTTAATTCTTCCCGCAGGACAAAATCCAAAGAAGTGTCTGCTCTCAAAACATTCTCCAAGTAGGTGACTTGTTAACTGGCTGGAAGATAAGAACGTTATTCGCCACATAGTGAACAGTGAATGCCTGCTAAGAGAGTTTAGGAAACGGCGTTGAGATTCTTTTTTGTTTTTAATTCCATTCTGTGTCATTTCACATCTTTAATGTTACCAGCTAGTGATTAAAATAAGATGGCACCAGAATTATGTCCATGAGCATTTATTGAAGTTATTGAAGATCTGGTGACTTTGAAGCTGTGCTTTTCTTTCTATTTTGTTTCTATTTTATGGTGGCAAAAGATACACAGCATAAATAACCTATTTTATGCTTGAAGAAGTTGTGCTAGCAGGATAACGACATTCCCAGCATCATGTATCATCGAGACCCGTTTTCAGGGATCTCTCCTCCTCCGTTGTAAACTGCACCAACACATTTCCTTCCTCTCTGAGACCTTTGAAATCTCCATTCTACTTCTGTTTGGGTAAATTCACCTATTTATGGGCAAATAAGATCCTAGTCAACTTTTGATCTTGGGATAAAACAGGCTTTCAATTTTCTAAGGGAGAAGCTATATTTTCTTCTCGAAATTAAACAGGAGGAGGATAGAATGAGAAAGGGCTGCTGTAAAAGGAGTTCACGTTCTACTGTTTCTGGAGCAGAGGGCTTCAAAAATATTCCTGGAGTCAGCAAGCAAACACTGAAGGACCGGAAGACCTCTGAGCTTACTGTCCATGTACCAAAGGTGGAATTTGGAAATGCTTATCAATCTTTATGGAAATAAATACTAAAACAAATGTAATTCTTCCAATGTACAGATTTTCTCTAGAAAACAGCCCCTCAATAAAGTCTTACAGGCATCAAATGTGTTTATAAAATGTGTTTATAAAATACATCATAGGCCAGCTGCTGTATACAGAGGACATTGCTGATTCTAGTTGCAAGTTGAGTCTCTCTCAGCTTTCCATACCGATAACAGAATTTCAGGGATCCATGGATCGCTTCAGAAATATACATGTCTTGTTTCGACAGATCTGTTAAAGATCAAAAGAATGTGCTTTTACCACTATTCAGAAGAGCTAAACATTACAAAGTAAAAGCTTTAATCTTAGCCTCGCTAAAAAATTTCTTCACAAATTAGCCATTTTATGAAAACATTACAGACTTATGTCTTCCTGAAAAAAATAACATCTGTTAAGGCTTCAATTTTTTTTAATACATTGAAATTGTAAACAGAACCCATAAGTGTTTGATTCTAAATGAAAAGTTAACTTAAGTAGTTTATAAACTTTCTTAGAATAAAAGTCAGAGTGCCAGACAAAGTTGCTTTGGGAGAAAACAAATTACTTCTAGTTTCACTGTAAACATTTACTTTTTATTTTTATATTGTGTGCCTGTTTTGTTCAGAACACCAGGTGCCTGCAGATTCCTGCAGAGGGCTTTCGGGCTTCTGTAAATGGATGCAGAGCAAGTTTTGATCAGCCCCAGGCAAATACTAGAACCTGAACTCCAGTCCTTGCCAAGGACAGAAAGTGCTCTTAACCACTGGCCAGTCTTCATAGCTTCATTAGTTTCATTTTCAAAATCATAAGTTAGATCACCACAAACTTGGTTATGGCTGGTCATCTGAGAATGCATTCCATGTAATTGTAGACTATTCTCCTTTTTGTTCCTTATGGTATCTTTCTTTTCTACCAGGCAGTGAACTGAGTACATTACATTTTTCTTGCCTATTAGACTGTGTGACCTAAGGTTTTGCAGACCCAAGGCACAGGCATTTGACTTTTCCATGTTGCATCCTTCAAGCCTCTAAATGACAGTATTCACAGGCAGCTGCCTGGTCCATTGGCATAGCATCAAGTTTAAGTTTGAGCCAAGCTGAATGTTGCTTCGTGGAGTGTTAATTTTGGACATCTCAGCTCTGGTTTTCCTGTTACATTCCAGAGTGCAGTCTTCTGCTCAGAACGACCCATAAATGACCCAGTCAGCTCTGTTGTAAAACTTCTCTGTTTGTTCTTCCTTTCCACCCTTCTATGTCCAACCTGTATCTTCTCTATCACCACTATCATTTTGACAAGAATTCAGTGAGGCTGAAAATAAGATTCAGCAGTTCTGAGAATCCTTGCTTAGTTCCCAGCCCCTAGCTCTGGCAGTTCTGATCCATCTGTAACCCCAGCTCAAAGGGAAGAGATGTCTTCAAGACCCCACACTTACCTGCCTATAAATGCACATACCTCCACATGGACACACAGCCGGGCAGTGGTGGTGCATGCCTTTAATCCCAGCATTTGAGAGGCAGAGGCAGGTGGATTTTAGAGTTTGAAGCCAGCCTGGTCTACAGAGTGAGTTCCAGGACAGCCAGAGCTATACAGAGAAACCCTGTCTAAAACAAACAAACAAACAAAACAAAACAAAACAAAAAAATCAGTCTATTTATTACCAGCTGTAGCATGTATCTCTTTCTCTTAGTATTTTTAAATAAAAAGTCTTTTAAAATGTCATTATATTTTAAATATTTATTTTCTGCCATGTATTAAAAAGTACATAATTATCATAATTACATCTAACCCACTATTTCTAAGACCAACTTCCAAGATGATACTTAACTCATAAAAATTTTAGGCATGTATACACAGGGAGGATTTTCATCTAAAATAACTTTAATTGTTCGCTTGGCTCACATCAAGCATCATTCTCTACACTTGGGTGGCCATGCAGAACTGCGTTTTCAAATGTCATAAGGAATTCGCAGCGATGTCAACTTGAAGGCTACAGGATCCTTGCATCCTTTGCCTATACTATCTCTGTGTCCCTAGATGATCGATCAGATGAGCCCTACAAAGTGAAGTTATTTCAAACACTGTTGAGTGTATCCCACATTAATGCCTCTTTGGAAGAGTTCCTCAGTCTATGCAGCTTTCCATTCCGAGAATCTCCAGTCTCATATGTTCCTTGATACTTTGGACACTTAAGTGGATGCAGATTCAGAGATGGAAGGTTCACAGTGAAGCAGGTTCTGGGATAATACTATCTCATAGGAGGTCAACTGAGGAAAACTCGGGAATAGTGGTTACTATGGAGCAAGGAAAATGGTATCAGAAGGTTCTGCCCTCCATTAATGTCACTGAGCCCCCAGATGAAGCCAGGAAGCTCTGAAGTTCAGAGTTATTTAGGTGTGACTTGAATGTAGAAGAAAAACTTACCCTTGGTGTCCTCTCCACCTGACAATTTTGTAAGTCACCCTGAGGAAAGGGTTACTGTCTTGCACAAGGGAACTCTCTTCATCCAAGGGACAAAGTTGTGTAATCTTGGAGCTAAGAGTTCTAGCACCCGGAGAACTGTCATGACATTGAAGACAGAATTTGATACTGGCTGGTGACATCCACCAGTAGAGTCCCCTATGATGTCATGTGGAAAACATGGAACCAAGCTTTCACCGATGACATAACATTCACAGAACTTTCTGTTGTGAAAGCGTCCTTGTCATTCTTGATCTCTTCAAATCCAAGCTGGGGAGAGGCAAGAGCCAGGTCTTTCAACAGGCTGTCTCTGATATCAGGCATAAAAGCTATACAGATATTCAATGATGGTCTGCATAATAATCAAATTAAAATAAGCAAGCATCTAAAAACTGAAAATTTGCCATGAGTATAAAAGCTTTTAGTCAAAGTAGACAGTAATTTCTAGATATGGTGGGATACGCGTGCAATACCTGCACTTGGGAGGTGGAGGCAGAAGGATGGTGAATCTGAGGTGATTGTGACAACATGAGCACAAAATACATGTCCCTGAACAGTACTTCATTATGAAGTCTTATTGTCTAGTCAATGGAGATTCATCCATGATACCACTTGAAAGACATAGACAGTTCTTCTGCAAATCTCCCCTTTAACCACAGCCACATGAATATATTCTGTCCATAATGATGAACCATTAAAAAAATTATTTAAAAAGTTTTGTAGCTGTTTCACAATACACTTTTAAAAATTAAGACTCTTTATCCTGATTAATTATACTTGTAATCACACATACAGTAATTAAAAGAATTTACAAAAATATACGCATCATGTCAGCTTTATAATGCAATTGCAAATAGATAAAATTTTAAAAATACTTAATTTCCTAATTTGAAGCTGAGCCCATTGGTTTTAGCTGTTTCTTTTTGTATATGTATTTATGCAGTAAAATTTTCACAGTCCCAGTTGTACTACATTGTATGGGGTTTGATAAGTTGGATTTTCATTTTCATTTAATTTATATACTTAAACCTTTTTGAGGTGGCTTCTATGATCTAAATGCTATTTAAAGGTATGCTGTCTAATTTCAAATATGTAGAATTAGCTCTCTTCCTGTTTTATTTCTATGTTAGCTCTGTTGAGACTGAGGACATCTTTGAATGGTGTCTGTGCTTTTAGATTAGTTAAGGCTTTCTGAACGTGCCTGAATGTGGTTAATCTTGCTCAGTGATCCATGTGAGCCGGAGAAGTTGTGTTGTTGTTGGCTGTAGACTCCCATGAATGTCAGTTAGATCAAACTGACTGATAGTAATTTGGAGACTAAGTAAAATTTAATGTTTTTCCATCTGTTCTGCCAGTGACTAAGAGAGGAACACGAAAACTATCAACTACATAATAGATTGTCTTTTACACTTTCAGTTTGACTTTCGTGTACTTCATGATTACTGGTGGTGTTTTCAGGCAGTACTATGCACATTTATGAAAAATTAAAACTGACTCCTTCACCAATATACAGCATATAATTTTTCCCATAGTGTTGCTGTTCTGAGCTATAATTTTAATGCTTGTGTGTGCTGTGTTTTGGGAGGGGCAGAGGCATATGTGTTATGTTTATAGAGGTGAGAAGAAAACTTACAAATTTATTTTCTCCTTCTACCATGGTTGTGTGAATAGACCTAGGTCATCAAGCTTGTATGAAGATATCTTCACTTAGCCATCTTGCTATCCCAAGTAATCTTAATATACATATTCACATATACATATATATACACATACACATATACATACACACATATATCATATACATCATATACATATGCATCATATACATATAAACACACATACATACACAAGGCTTCTTGTGGGAAGTATGAGTATACTATATTCTTCACCATGTTATATAAAAGCAATATGAGTTCTTATTGATTTTGTGTATGTGTGCATACGGACATGTGTACTCATGTGTGTAAGATACACATATTCAAGGATAAAGTTGTACATGCATGTTTGTATGCATGTGAAAACCAGAGAACAAACTTTATTGTTGTTTTGAAGCACTGACCATCATTTTGGAGATAAAAATCTCTCACTGGCTCGGAACTCACAACATCGGCTGAGCTGGCTGGTCTGGGATCACCATGAATCCATGTAAGTCAACATGCCTAGTGCTGGGGTTATGGGTGTGCTCGCCTGCATAGACTTGGTATGTGTGTTCTGGGAATGGAAGTCAAGTCAGCATGGTTGCCAGGCAATACATTCCTTTACAGACAGAACTCTCTTTCTAGCCTTAACATTTTATAATTTTGTTTTTGAAGTTACTTTCTAGGCCTTACTCCTATCACCTCTCCCAATTTTAATCTTTTTTTATACTCTTAATTAGTAATGACTGCTGATGTAGTTAAACTGATATCTAATTGAACACACTGTTATTTTGACTATTTGAATCATGTAATTTTTTTTTTAACTTTAGCGTTTTCTGTGCTTTGGCTTTTTAAAAAATCAATTGTTATTTTTATTTACTATATTGTAGTTAAAACATAATTGCATTCTACACCCTCTTTTCCTTTCTCCAACAATTTCCACATCTCTCCATTCATTGTCTCTCTTTCAAATTGATTGTCTCATTATTGTTATTACTATTATTACATATCCTCTTTCTTTCTCTCTCTCTCTCTCTCTCTCTCTGTCTGTCTCCCTCCCTCTCTCTCTCTTTCTCTTTCCATGTGTGTATTTGTGTATACAAATGTACAAATACAGCTCACTAAGTACATTTTTTTATCTTTTTTGTGTACATGGATTCTAGGCAGACCACTTTGCATTAAACAACCAATAAAGGGACTCATCTCTGGGAGAGGTCAATTCTTCCTTTCTAAGCCATCATTAATTGCCTATAGTTCTTCACTTAGGGGTGCAACTCCATGCTGGGTTAACATGTCTATTGATATTATCATCATTCGTGTTTTATTTATTCAGGTATTTATAGAAGAGACAGTTTCACAGATTACTTACTGATCCTCTGAGTCTCACATAGAATTTCTTCCTTGCCCAATTTCTATGATGCTCCTTGAACTAAAGGTGCAAAAATTGTATTGAAGAGGTATCTTCTGGGGCCAAATGTCCCAGAATGTTTTTATCTCTGCACTGAGTCTAGTTGTGATTTTTTGTGATGGTCTCTGTTTGCTGTATAGAGGGGCTTCTCAGATGGGAGAGTGATAGCTACATTTTTCTGTGCATATAGAATAAGCTCTAGAACATAATTAAGAATTATGCTGATCTATTAAAGCAGCAGTACTAGATTCATCCGGGCAGTGGTGGTGCATGCCTTTAATCCCAGCACTTGGGAGGCAGAGACAGGCAGATTTTTTTGAGTTCAAGGCTAGCCTGGTCTATAGAGTGAGTTCCAGAACAGCCAAGGATATACGGAGAAACCCTGTCTCGAAAACAAAAAACAAACAAGCAAGCAGTAGTAGATTCTCTTCTAAGATCCATGACCTCATTTGCCACATTGCTGTTTCTAAAACTAGGCATGATTTGCCATCTGTTGTTGGGCCTTAAGTCCTCTTAGAAAGCTATTGGTTACCACCAAGATAGGAGTGACATAATTGCACCTTTAGGCTATCTTGCCATGCTGGTCAGTGTTGTTGGCCATAGCTCTCCTAAACTATTGTTCTATTGCTTTGAAGACAAGTCACCACAACCAAGGCAACCATTATAAGAGAAAGCATTTAATTGGAGATTTGCTAATAGTTTCATAGATTTAATTGATCATCATCATTATGACAGGAAGCATTGGTGGCATGGATGCAAGATCTGGGGCAGTAACTGGGAGCTACTTTCAGATCTGTAGGGATGCTCTATTGAAGTCTCAAATCCCATTCCCCAATGACACATTTCCTCCAACAAGGCCACACCTTTCAATCCTTCTAATCCTTTAGAAGATTGCCACTGTGGTGGTCTGAATATGCTTGCTACCGGGAGTGGCACTACTAGGAGGTGAGGCCTTGTTAGTGTAGGTGTGGTATTATATATATTGAGGAAGTATGTCTCTATGGTGGTGGGCAATGAGTGTCTCCTCCTAACCACATGGGAGCCAGTCTTCTCCTAGTGGCCTTCAGATAAAGATGTAGAACTATCAAGTCTTTCTGTATCATGCCTGCCTGGACACTACCTGGTACCATCTTTAACTTAGTTACTATTTTATTCCTGTGAATAGATACCCTTACTAACAGAAGGGATCTTTTGTGGCTCTCTGTAGATATTCATATATTTTAATATTTCTGTAAAACTTATCATTTGCAAAGGAATCAAACTGATGATAATTTGTGTTAGTTGGTTTTCTCCTTCTACCATGTGTAGTTCAAAGATCAAATTGAGACCATAAGTTTTGGCAGAAAGTGCTTTCTGGCTCACCAAAATACATAAACAGCTCTTAATAGAATTTTGTTTCAGTTCATAAAAAGAAAAATTGTTAAACTCTAGTCTTTCTTGATTCCCAGCTCTTATAATTCTTCTGTACTACCTACAGCAAGTCTATGAGTCTTGGGGTAGGCACATTGACATAGATGTCATATATATATATATATATATATATATATATATATATATATATATGTATATATGTGTATATATATACATATACATATATATATATATGTTGCTCAACTATTTTATGTGTTTAATTATTTCTTTTATGTTCTGAGATTATAATTACATAATTTTACCCTTCTTTTTGTCCTTCCAATCCCCCATGTATATTTTTTAGCTCTCACTCAAATTCATGGCCTCTCCTTTCATTAGTTAGTTTTATATATTATATATTCCTAAATACATAGATAGAATCTGTGCTGTCTGTATACATTTACTTAAACTTTTAGCTCTCTCCATTTGTTTTTGGCTAACTCATTGGTGTACTTTTTCCTGGGGCAGGGTATTTCTCCCACTTGCAGTAGGCATGCCTAAGTTCCTGTAGTTCTTTGTGGAGGTTAAAGGCCTATGGGTTTTCCCAAGTCTGTTTTATCACATCTATTAAACCATAATGAACCCAAATCTCTGTCCTCATATCCTCACATATATGTACTCTTCTCTCATCATTAAGGAATCTTCTCTTTACAACAAATGGAAAATATTAGCAAAAGCTACACCCTATTATAATGCAGAGTTGTAGAGCCAGGTCCCAATGGATACATTTTTAAAACAATTCCTGAAGAGGGAGGGGAAAGACTGTATGAGCCAGAAGTCAGGGAGTGTGCTATGAGATTCTATCTTCCAGTGATGTCAGAAGCTACACCCATAAAGTCCCACCATTCAGCCTAAGCATGAGGGGAACAATAGTGACAAAGTAATAATCTCATTTCTTGATCAATTAAAGTCTTAACAATGAACCACATAGTCATATAGCTTATTTAACTGAAAAATGCTTTTACTATTTAAAACTAAGCATCTTAACCTGAGTTCTTTCACTTAAAAATATTACTAATCTGGTCATTTGAATGGGGCTTCGAGTTACCATTTTGCAGAATTCATTCCTTGATATTTTTACTTCCTTGAGTGGTGTGGCCACTAGCTACACATAGATACTGAGTAACTGAGATGCAACTCAAATGACTGTGGAAGTTAATGCTTACTACATTTAATTATAATAATTAAAAATTTACCTTACAGAGCCACATATGCCTGTGATTATTTTCCTATACAAAGTTAAAGCAAACTATATTACCTCAAATATGAGATTAATGTTACATTCATGCTTAGGTCTTCAGACTAGTCTTTCAATTTGTTCTTTCATGTTGGAAAACACCACTCATATTGAACAAATTGGGATTCCCAAATGTGTTGACCACAGTGTTTTATGTCCCTTGCTTCATGCCTACAGTTAATTTTCCACTAATGTACAAAATATACTTATGTTTAATAAAATATATAGTATTTGCAGAGATAGTGATAAAGTTGAGATTTGTGATACTATAAACGTCAAACCTGGTGCCCAGTGGTTCTGTTGCAACTTGCCTCCATGACAGCCCTGATTATCATACATTAAATAAAGAAGGGAAAATGAAATGTGTGCAAAGGCTAGGTTTTTTTTTTTCTTCTGGTTTTAACCCAATTTCTGTAACAACTGCTGAATTAAGAGAACTTATTATGTGTGTTGGTGGGCTCATATTAGCTGGTGTATGCTGCCTGTTCGGTGGTCCAGTGTTTGAGAGATCTTGGGGGTCCTGATTAATTTAGACTGCTGGTCCTTCTACAGATTCACCTCCAAGGTGGGTGGGGAGGAGGTATGGGATGTGCAACAGCAGGAGGGTGTACAGGACAAGGAGTAAAATATGGAGTGTAAAATAAACAAGTAAATAAATAAGTTCAAAAAAATCTTAAAGAAAGAAAACTTATTATCTAGTTCTGAACAATCAAAGTTATTAATTCAATTATTCCAAGTTTCTTAATACTTGACTACACTTTTATATCTTTACTCTTCATAAGTAATTATTGACTAAACCTGGTTTATATCCTCGAGAAATTTATTTTTCATGTTTGCATAAGAAATATAGTTATGAATCATGTAGGCACATAATTTATGTATTCAGAGTGATCCCTAACATGTATTTTTACTCACATTAAATTAATCCATGAAGTTGATTGCAAATTTTACCTAAATTTTTCTTTGGTTGACATACAAACACAGAATTTCTTGATTTACAATGTGGGCAAATATTAAAATTCAGAAGTTATTTTTTATTCCAAAGAAGAGGAATGTTGGCTTGAGAAAAGTGATTTATTTGCCTTATGGAAATTTTTAACAAGAAAGAAAATGCAATATACATAAAACAGCTTCAACAATCAATTAAATATTATTTTAAAAATCCATCTCTTCCAAGCCTAATCATTCTCACAGTAATTTATACAAAGCAGAATCTGCTGATGGCTTTTCACACATAGTCTCTGCTATGGCCATACAAACATGGAGATTTGGGCAAGATGACTTAAAAAAAAAAAAGATTGTATTTATGACTGCATTTATTTGTATTCAGTAAGGTATTAATGGAGCAATGGTGGTTTGCTAACATTTCTTATTATGAATCACAGGACCATCACTTCATTTCTGAGCGATCATGAGTGTTTTTTCCCCTTAATACATGGTCTGTAAATTATGTTCAAAGTAAGGAAAACAAGTATCCTAGTTAAGCGACTGTGGGACTTTCACCTTTCGATTAGTAACACAATGTGCTAGAACACTTTAGTTCATTAATCAACTTCCCAACACCATGAAGAATATGAAGGGCCGGGCAGTGGTGGTGCACGTGATCAATGACAGCACTAGGGAGGCAAAGGCAAGTGGATCTCTATGAGTTCAAGGCCAGCCTGGTCTACAGAGTGAGTTCCAGGACAGCCAAAGTTGCACAGAGAAACTCAGAAATCCTATCTCAAAAACAAAACAAAGCAAAACAAAACAAAACAAAACAAAACAAACAGGAATATGAATACTTTAAAAATGTATATGCCATTTACAATGAAATAGAATGTATCAAAATATCCAAATCTCATTATGCTACAATTCTTTTTGAGTATAGGATGTTTTTGTTTTGTTTTGCTTTGTTGTTTTGTTTTTTTTTTTTTTTTTTTTTTTTTTTTTTTTGTCTTTATGGTCTTATCACTACTTTATCCCAGTCTCAGAATCAACACATCTGTTGCATGGTTTGCACATGTGCACTGAATTAGTGAATCATTGAAAAGAAAAAGGGAGTAAGAGCATGAAAGGGGCAGATGGTAACATCTTCTTACTTAAAACTGGCTGAAGGAAATGTATGTTCCCATAGTGCCCTAGTTATAGAGATGGCAGTCACCTGAAAAGGAAATGTCCTTTCTAAGAGAGTGGATCTTACTTACTTCCTACAATTTGGCATCATTTTAGAATACCAGACTTTGACATAAGATTCTTATATAAAATATACCAACTTGAAATATTTTTCTAAGTTTATACTACAATATCTAAATATACCCCTCCCCTTGACACACATGATTTACCTTCTTGAAAAGCATGCTCTTTAGCTTTCACTAATATTTCATGTGATATTATGGGTTAGATATAGAGCATCCTTTCTGGAAATGTGTGCTCTTTGCCTTTAACTGGTATTTTATGTGGTGCTAAGAGTTATATATGAAGCATCCTCTGAATGGCTCCTAATTGAAAGTTTGATCCAGGTTTGGTGGAGCTACAGTGAGGAGACTGAGGTATGAGGGCACTAATTTCATCACTGGATCATTCAAGGATGGACAAACAAGAGGCAGAATGGGAAAGGAGAAAATAAATAGTTTGGAGCATGCCTTGGGAAGGTGTGTGCTGTGCTACCTCTAGCTCCTCTCTGCTTACTGGTCCTCCTGAGGTCATGAGGTGTTTCAAGTTTCATAGAAAGGAAGTGAGCCAGCCATGGACCAAAACTTCTGAAACTATAAGCCAAAGTAAGTCCTTTCTCCTTTGAAATTGTTGTTCAGAATTTTTTTTTTTTTTTGTGAAAACCTGTTGTGCCTAGGACACATTACTGGCTAGGTTTGGTTTAGCTCTCTCTTCTATTCATGAGTGACCACAGCTGAGTCAGGTTCTAAACTGCGGGCATGCACACAGAAACTTGGTACAAAGTAGTGTCTTTGCTTTAACTCTTCAAGAATTATAAAGTAACCTTTTGATGGCTATTGTGCAGAGTGCAGCTGTTACCTGCAGGATTATGGTCCACTGAAAAGTGTGAACAAAGGAAAAAGTGACTAAGGCCAAAGAGGGAACAAAAATCATCAAAGTAATTATTCAGAAACAAGTGTTTTTTTTTTTTTGACCATGAATTACAATAAGGATGAGAACTGCACAGAGCCCCGAAGATGTAGCAGTGAGTGTCACTTAGACAGTAACCAACCACACTATAATTAGACTCAAGATCAGCCTGACCAGAGGATATTACCTCTAATATCGGAAATACATTCCATGGCTAGTGATATCACAGAACTTATAGGAAACCCTGATAATACCACCTTCCTATCAGTATAATCCCTAACTGCATTCTGAATGCTTGTCCTTATATCAATAGATAAGCATAGATCTCATCCGCTCATCTGTCATTAAAGAACCCCCCCCCCCACCCCGACTGGAATAATTCCATTACAGAAAGCCATAATGAGCCAAAATCTAGAGAACAACTGACTTTGGAGTGTCTAGCCCCAATTAGAAATATCGTAAATATAAATCAGTCACCTAAAGCTTAAGGAGCATTGCCGAAGAGCAGGCACAGAGATTGTAAGAGGCGGAGGACCAAGAAGTCCGTTGTTATACTGTGCCTTCTAGGTATGACAGGAAAGCTGCCACTCACAGATTCTCAACATGGCTGTGTCAACAGTTCCTACACCAGTTGTTACTATATTGTAGATAGGGGAAGCCGCATGAGGCCTTCCCTCTGGACCAAGACTGAGAGAGGGAGAATTAGTCTTCCTTAAGGACTGACTGATTATCCAAATACCACATGGTCTACCCTAGAAACATCTAAATGCAGGCAACATTGGAAAGACTCAGTAGGTTGTAATTATGTTTTATTTGTGTGTGTGCATATGTGTGTGTGTGTGTGTGTGTGTGTGTGTGTGTGTGTGTGTGTGTGTGTGTGTATGAGTGTGGGTATGTGTGTCTGTGTGTGTGTGTGTGAATATATGTGTGGTGTGTGTGTAATAATAGAAAAGTGAATGATTTTGGATGCGATCAGGAGAGGTAGAGATGAAAGTGTAGAAGGAAGGGAAGGAGGAGGAAGTGGTATGATTATATTTTAATTAAGTACGTGTTTTAAATCTGTAACTGTTTCCAGAACGGAGCTAGAAGACTCAATTGTTCAATGTTTCTAAAATGTCTTGTAGGCAGTGGAGTTAGTGACAGTTTGAATGGAAAAGAAACTATGTGTACGAACAGATTCCATTGACAGAGAAGAAAATCTTTTATTAAGAGATTTAATGTGTGAAACCCATGACAGAATACTAGGAAATCCCCATGTCTGACCCAAATGAGGCTTTCCCAAGTCAGAAATCCATGCTCACATTTCAGCTCTTCAGAGAGCATTTCCTAAACACCACCTATATTTTTAACGGAAGGTATCTCATGTTGTTGTTGTTTTCTGTTTTCCCGGGTGATTACTCAAAATCCTGAAGCAAGTTGGTGAATGCATATAAAAAATATTTATAACTGATATAGGTCCTCTTTCTGGGGGGAATTCGCGTTTCATTAAAGACTGTCTTTCACAAATACTCTACGAGGTACTTTTACTAGAATTATAGCAAGGGGAGAAACGTGGTTCCAGCGCAGATCTCGTATCTCCACGTCCCAATGCACAGCCTCTGCAGTAGTTTTATGGGGCAGAAACCCTGTGGAATGTTGTCCAAATTCTAGTCTCCGGGCACTAAAGAAACACAAGGACTATAGGAAGGAGCCAATCAGAAATGCAATGTGTTCTGAGGATTCAGAAGCCTGGGTCAAACACAGCACATCTTTCACAAAGTGCCTATTGCAGAGCAAGAGAAAAACGTGGCAAGGAAAAATTATAGGCATATAATATTGTGAAAATGGGAAAGGGTGCAAACACTATTTACAGCATTCTAGTGTTGGCCTACTTTATATCCAGAGCACTTAGCACCTCCGGTTATGACTACTTCCTTTCCTATATTCGATCACAAATAAAACATCCGAGTTTGGCTAACCGGCTTGTGCACGAAGCAGATCTACTGAAAAGTGCAGCCTGTGTTCCCAAGGCCTTAATTAACCGAAAGTACTAATAGCCATTTTTACTAGCTCCTGAAATAGAAGAAGTCAACCTTCATGGTGGATTTTTTTTTTCTTTTCCTCACAAAATGCTTTGGTTTAGCGTTAGATTAAAAGGTACAGTTAAACGCACATGATACACTGTTTCGGAGTCTTGAGTTTTGGCGTAATCTATACTTTTTTTGTAACCGGTTTTTACAGAGGTAGCCACAGAATGACAGTGTGGTTTAAAACTGCTGAGAAAGCACCATGAGTTCATGAGAGCCTGCCATAGAAAAAGCTCTGTCTTTGTCATCTTACCCCATTTCCCCCCAGCAGTAGGCAGTTCCCTGAGGCGAGGAAGCGCTTTCAGCAATCTTGTTTTTGATATTTTTTGAAGGATACTGGTGGCAAAGAGCCCATCCTTCTGACACTCAGATAAAACAAGATCCCCCCCCAAAAAAGATGGGTTTAAAAAAATGGATACTTTCTTTATTTACATTTCAAACGTTATCCCTTTTCCTGGTTTCCATCCCTGGAAACCCCCTATCCTATTCCCCTCACCTCCCATCCTGTCTCCCTTCCTTTATGAGGGTGTTCCCCCACCTTCCCACCCACTTCCACTTCCCCGCCCTGGCATTCCTCTACACTGGGGCATAGAGCCTTCACAGGACCAAGGGCCTCTCCTCCCGTTGATGCCATTCTCCGGCTGGGCCTTTTTTTTTTTTTTTTTTTTTTTTTTTTTTTTCCCCACCGGCTGGGCCTTTTAAGCCTTTGATATTCAACCTTTATAGCCCGGATGTTAGCACTGAGGGTGATTCTCTCTTGTCTAGAATAGTTTCATATTATTGCTGAAATTGTCTCATTTCCTTGGAATTCAATAAATTGACCTAAGGTTTAGTAGCTTGAAAAAACATTAATTTATCTTATAGTCCTACCAGTAAGATTCTAGAACTGATCCTACTGAGAGGAAGGGAGAGGAAGAACTACATTTGTTTGTGGAGACTCTGGAGTCTCTAGTCCAGTATTTCCAGGCTGCCTGTGCCTTGAGACTGATAGCTGACTTCCATCTTCAAATCAAAGAGGGCTAGCCTAGTCTTCCATCAAGGCACCTCCATGCTATGACCTCCGTTTTTCCTCATTTAATGACCTGTGTGATTACATCAGGCACATCTGGATATCCTTGGAGAAACTCCCTATTTTGAGGTCAGCTAACTGCTACATCAATTCCCATTCCTTAGGTAATGTATTCTCAGGACACGGGTCTCTTTGAGGACTTTTCTGCTTGCCAGAGAGCCTGGCCCAAATTCAGATTTCTCTAATATGCAGGTGTATAATATCATCAACTCTAACTTCACAAGTAGAAAAGTAGGGCATTATGCCTTATTGCTGTAATAGCGACAACATATTTAACACTAACCTCCTGGCACTGGATTCAGCCAAATGGAATTGAGTAATTTCAATTTAGTAAAAATGGAACATTTTTCTGTTCAATTTTCATGCCTCTGTTTCATACAGTTGTGAGAGAGAGTGAGTGTGCAACAAAAATATTTGACAGCCACAGACCTTGAATTTCCCTGACTGTGCTACACAAATGTATGATGTGGAAATGGATGAATATAAAAATTCAAGCACTTTCAGATACCTTAACTCATACCCAAGCCACATACTTCCTCCAGGATAAGTTTTTTTTTATTGGCAATAAAGTTAATATTTTATACCACAATGAATCAACTATGTCCAAAATAAGTTTGCTTATTATTGCCTAACATGTAATACCCTTTTTCTACAGCAATATTTTATCCATTTAGGTACCCAGCAGGAACTCACATAAACTTGACACCAAGGCTTTGCTCTCATCTGTTCATTAATTTTCTTGCTGTGCTACCATTTTTCTAAAGTTTGAGTAACTTTGTAAGTCTCAGTTGACCAGTTTTCATTGTTGTGATAGAATATATGACATAGGAACATCAAAGTAGAAAAGCTATTTTGGATCACAGAGCCAGGGGTTTCGATCCACAATCGCTTGGCTCTCTGTTGCTAGGCAACAGCTGAAACAGTCTATTGTGGTTTAGCGGGTACTGTACTCATGGAGGCTACAAAGCAGGGGTAGAGGACAGGCCCAGCAATTGGGAGATTAATGTAGAGTAATTGCATATAGTAAGCCAGCCAGGGATCCAGAGGGAGAACCTGACTTAGAAAACAATAAGTGAATATTTCAACTCATCATGGGAAGTAATATGATATATTAGCTCTCAGACTATAGAAAAATGATATTTAGCCTAATAGGTGATGGGCTGGTGTGCTCACTTGTTGAGAATCCCAGCTCTACCTACTTCATAGCAGGAATGTGAGGTGTAATGGGAGAGGCCAAATCTGACTTTGAGCTTATCATCTGTATTCC
Organism: Mus musculus; assembly: GCF_000001635.26. Classification (NCBI taxonomy): domain Eukaryota; kingdom Metazoa; phylum Chordata; class Mammalia; order Rodentia; family Muridae; genus Mus; species Mus musculus. The sequence continues at coordinate 97,455,079 of NC_000076.6, read as the reverse complement.
AATAGTGATGCAGAAGAACTGATTTCAGTTTTCTCCCCATGCCTCCCAAAGCTAACATGTCCTTTCTCTTTTATCTCATTGAAAATTTTTCTAATTAGATATTTTCTTTTTTTTTTCCATTTTTTATTAGGTATTTAGCTCATTTACATTTCCAATGCTATACCAAAAGTCCCCCATAGCCACCCACCCCCACTCCCCTACCCACCCACTCCCCTTTTTTGGCCCTGGCGTTCCCCTGTACTGGGGCATATAAAGTTTGCGTGTCCAATGGGCCTCTCTTTCCAGTGATGGCCGCCTAGGCCATCTTTTGATACATATGCAGCTAGAGTCAAGAGCTCCGGGGTACTGGTTAGTTCATAATGTTGTTCCACCTTTTATTTACATTTTAAATGTTATCCCCTTTCCTAGTTTCCCCTCTGAAAATCCCCTATACCCTCCCCCTGCTCTCCAATCCACCCACTCCTGCATCCTGGCCCTGGCATTCCCCTCTACTGGGGCATAGAACCTTCATAAGACCAAGGGCCTCTCCTCCCATTGATGGCCGACTAGGCCATCCTCTGCTACACATGTAGCTAGAGACACAAGTCCCACCATGTGATTTGTTTGATTGGTGGTTTAGTTCCAGGGAGCTCTGAGGGTACTGGTTAGTTCATATTGTTGGTCCTCCAATAAGGCTGCAAACCCCTTCAGCTCCTTGGGTACTTTCTCTAGCTCCTTCACTGGGGACCCTGTGCTCTGTCCAATGGATGGCTGTGAGCATCCACTTCTGTATTTGCCAGGCACTGGCAGAGCCTCTCAGGAGACTGCTATATCAGGCTCCTGTTAGCAAAATCTTGTTGGCATCTGCAATAGTGTCTGGGAATGGTGGTTTTTTATGGGATGGATCCCCAGGTGGGGCAGTCCCTGGATGGTCATTCCTTCAGCCTCATTGGAAATTAGCACAAACAAAGGAGATGAAGTTGTTTGGATCATATAAAAATAAATAAAGCTGACTTCAACTTTATAGCCCCAGTATTCACTTCCTTAGCTCTACCATGAAATATCATTTTATTTCAGATAAATTCTAGTAGACAGTGTTTAATTGTTACATCTCATGTAATAGGAGATAGTAAAGGTTTAGGCAAAATTTTGCTTAGTTAAAAAAAAAAAAAGCTGGAAAAAGTACCCACTAGGCTTAGTAGAGTTTCTTAGAGAAGCAGAGGACGAACAGCGCTTTTCTCTGTCACAAATGCTCATAAATCTCGCAGATCACCAGTACTTTTTGGGACATCAAACACGAGATGCGATCAGCTATCCCAGGAGATGAGTTTGTATAGCTGGATTGTGTGCCCCATGAGAATCACTGACAGATGGCTCCGTCGTTCACTCTGCTGATCTTGGGCAGATTTAATCAGTCATCATGCTACCACACAGCTAATGTGAAAACCAGTATCTCTGCATGTAAAAATCTCCACTGTAAGCTTAAGAAATATCAGCACCTGCCATGCCGTCTTATGTAATAACAGACGATGTGGTGATGTGGAAAATTTAACCTTTTGAAAAATCAAGTTGTGATTTGATTTTTTTTCCCAACTACAAATTCTTCAATTTCTGAAAACGTCAGATATTTATCTTCTCAGAGTGTGTAACAAGCTTCAGAGAGGGTCATGAGCATTTGCAAGAAAAGATTTCTACTTTCTTCATAGAACCCTGGCTACATAACAAACTTCCACTTTGTGCCAGTTCTTATTTGCTATTCTTGCTACTGTGCACGACTTAAAGTTTGAACAGAAACAGACAGCACCCTTGAACTGAGGAGGCCTTGGAGAAGAGTATGTGAGATTATTTGATCAGGCAATAACCAAACCAAAATAAAATAGGAGTCCATGGTAGTGGCAAACAATGACCATCTCCACAGGGGGGAAAAATAAACCTGCAATAAGAATCCAGGAAATGCCATGCCCTTGAGTGTCTGGCCTCTAATGAATATGTGTGCATGTGCAGTGGAGCAGAGACCGTAACACAGCTTCAGTTGTTGAGAAAAAATAGTGTGCATCCAAGCAAGCTAACATTCCAGATGTGCAGAGAATCACAGACTCTGTGAACAATGTAGTCAACCTTCTACACACACCAGCCCCATGGCTATAGATTTAACCAAAGATTATAAATATTGAAAAATGTTTCTGTGTTGGACACAACTATTATTTACAGAACATGTACCATGTATTAGATGATATAAGTAATCGAGAGATGACCTAAAGGACTCAGGAGACTGCAGGTAGGTCATATGAAAATAATTATGTGACTCTGCTTAAGGGAGTTGGGCATTCAGATTTTCATATCCTGAAATGGCTCCAGCCACAAATGTGGCAGAGGATGGACATCAGTGGTAGGAGTGGCCCATGGGCCTGAGGTAGTTCGATGCTCCAGTGTAGGGGAATGCCAGGGCAGAAAAGCGGGAGTGGGTGGGTGGGTGTGAGGGGGAACACCCTTATAGTGCCAGGGAGAGGGAGGATGAGATAGGTGATTTCTGGAGGGGAGACCTGGAAAGGGGATAACATTTGAAATGTAAATAAAGAGAATATCCAACTTAAAAAAATTGCCACTGTAAAGTAGAATATGTGACAGTGACAACTGAGAAGTAATGAAGAGAGCAAAGAAAGTCAGTAAGATGTGCAACTGGATAGCACTTTCCTGAGGTTGCTAAGTTGTTTCAAACAATTTGATTGACCAAGGTAAGTGATGTTACAAGATGCTATTAATGTAACTTCGAAACATGTTTTCCTCACCAGGGAACAAAGAATGATACAATACAGCTTGGTGGAAATCCACTGATGCTTACTCCTTAGGATTGCAAATAGAAAAGCAATGCAATAATAAGAGGCAGCTGTTCTAGGGGCTCAGCAGGGACTCCAGTCATGATATCGTTGACACAACTCATTTTCCCAGATGAGATGTGACATGCCCAGATACAGTATCTATCAAGTCGAAAACTTTGCATGGATACTAGAATTTTTTTTTAATGGGAAGGATTTACATGAGCAAAGCATCACTTAGTAAGTACCATTTTCTTTACTTTCTAAGAAAAATGTAGTAACCAAAGGAAGAGTAATCTACAGGCTCATGTAGGCCTGCCTTTTTTGAGTTCCTTTCTGTTTCTTTTTTAAATTTTCCTTTTATCTTTGAGATTATAATCACATGTCCTTTATTCCCTATCATCCTTTCCACATAAGCTTGATTGCTCTCTTTCAAAGTCATGGCCTTTATTGCTGTTACATACACACATATATGCATATTCCTACATACTGCCTGCTCAGTCTATATAATGTTGCGTGTATGTGCACTTTTGGGGATTATCATTTGGTGTTGGATAGCCAGTTAGTGTGCTCTTCCCTTGAGAAGATTCTCCCACCTTCCCCCAGGATTCTCTAGTTGCCTATCACTCTGTATGTGGGGTTGATGCCTCATGAGATTCCATGCTTTCCTAATAACCAGGCCTATTATTGATGTTCTTGTTCAGCTCATGTTTAAGCAGTATTGTTGATGAGACTTTATGAATATAGTTTTTCACATTCCTAGAGGACACAGTCTTACAGCAAACTCTCTGAACATCCCATGCCCTACCCCAACTACTTTTTGCAATGCTCCCTGAGTCTTTGGTACAGGAGTTGGGTTTTAGTTGTATTGAATGGTCTTGGGCTCCACAGCTCTAAAAACAAGTGTGGAGAGTTCTCAAAAAGCTAAAAATGAATCTCTTTCTTCAAACAACATTTATCAAATGTGATTGATAGATGGTACTTGCAGGCATAAGCTTGTCTGTGTGCACAGTCTCCAAGCACATGCAGGTAGTTTTGTTTTTTTATATTTATTTATCTTGGTGTGTATGAGTATTCTGCCTTTATGTGTGTGTGTGTTCTATGTTCTTTCTTTCTACCCCCCAGATATCAGAAGAAGGGCATCAGATCTCCTGAAACTGGGGATGTTTGTATAGTTGTTTACCTTCGTTTGGCTGCTGGGAGTCAAACTGGGTCCTCTGCAACAGCAACAAGTGCAGTTAATGCTCTTAACTGTTGATCCATCTCTCCAAACCCATCCCCATATGTTTGTGGGTGTTAAATTCCAAACTATGATCATTACTGGAACACAACACATTTAAATAAAGAATATTCACATTTTCATAGCTGTTCAGAAAATCTGTACCTAGAGATTCTGTAACATTTACTACTTCACACCCTCTTGGATCGACTCTTCATCCTGAATAGTATTCCATGATTTGAGAGCACGGAGTTCAAGATCAGATTCTTCCAGCATTATGCTTTGAGACCTTGGGGACAGTCATTAGACTCTCAGTTGTTCTTTCTAAAGTGAATAAAGAGACGGAAAGAAAATACTCAAACACTCCAAACTGTGAAAGATACTGCAATTTAGTCATTTTAGAAATCAGTTGTGTTTTACTTGAATTGCTTCAAAAAGGGTCCCTAAATAAATGTCTATAGGTTTTAATTTGGGGGCATTTTCTGTTATTTAGTGTGGTTGGAGGTCACAGAAACATTGTTTTCTGTGTTCTCTCTCTTTTACCCTGGACTCATATATTGTTTGTTATTAAATGTAGTGACAATTTTGGGATTTTGGTTTCTTTGAAAAACACAAAAATATTATAGGAACATTTTATTTTTCCATTTTGATCCCAGGTGTGAAGACATAGGGTTGTTTCAGACGGACCACAGCAGCTGACTATGATTTGCCTCATGCTCTAGCAGGGGCATGATTTTGCCATTTACATATAGATTCTGTGACTGTGATGTTTGGAATTCCGAGGACTTTCCAGGGAGTATATAAATGCTAGGGCCCTGAAAGGTAGTGTGGATTGCTGGTTAGTTGACTAGTTGTTGGTTGTTATTGGTTGCTGTTGGTCATGGTTTCTTAGGTGGTCATGAGCAAATAATAAGCAATGAAAAAAAATGAAATTAGATCTTCTCATGATGAAGGTCAAACTTGCCCTGAGGAACTCATCATCCCTAGGCCTGCAGAAAGCTGCCTAGTGATAACATTGCCCCTTTTCGACTCCTGACTTTATTCAGGAATCTTTCTTCTCTCTCTCTCTCTCTCTCTCTCTCTCTCTCTCTCTCTCTCTCTCTCCCCTCTCTCTCTCCTTTTTTTCTCTCCTAGTGTTAAGGAGTTAGGGTTGAAAAGGTAGAAAAAGAGTAGAGAAGGGTGGAAGAAAGAAAAATCCACAAAGTAGCTAAAGACAAACTCAATTAACTCTGCATTTAACTAACATATAAACTCCTATTTCAACACACCATATCATACAGAGTAGTATTAGCACCCAGAAGTATTCTGTGTTATTTGAACCACTCTGATGATGGATTTGCTCACCAACCACTCATCTTTGCAACTGTTGGTCTTTTTATTGTCTCCAGTCTTGTGTTTTCCACCTTCTTGTATAATTGCTACTCTATGGTACACAACCACATCAGAGAGTTTCTTTTCCTCAGCAGCATGTTCTTTAGGGTCTTTTTGGATTTTAAGTTTAAAAAGTCATTTTTGTTTATTGTCATGCAATATTCAATGTGTGAATACACTAACTTTTTATACATTATACCATTCAAAAACACATTACTGTTTCAAATATTTTTTTTTACTTATGGGTAAAACTGTGTGAGAAGAAGGTCAGAACTCTTCTCAGTAAGTATCTAGAACCATGTTTACTGCTTTGTGTGTTGATCTTCTCTTTAACTTTGTAAAGAACTGCCAAAACATCTTATGACGTTGACAAACAACTTTGTATTAAAACCAGCAACATCTGGTATTTAGTGAGGACAAAGGACTGAAGCCCTGTGGGCCAGCAGAAAGAATGAAAACAGGCAACTGTGGGTGGTAGGAGGTTTGGGGGAAACTGTCCAGAATGCACCAGAGAAAGGAGGTGAAAGGCTCCCAGGATGCAAAGGGAGGGACCTTAGATGAAATGCCTGACAGTAGGGAGAGGGAACTTATAAAACCCACCTCCTGCAGAAAGACAGGGCATCAAGTGAGGGAGGGAGTTGCCAACCCACGGTCAAAACTCTGACCTGTAATTGTTCATGACTGAAAGAAATGCAGGGATGGAAATGGAGAGGAGCCTGAGGAAAAGAGGGTCCAGAGACAGGCCCAAAGTGAGATCCAGGTTATGGGGAGGCCCCAAGATCTGACTAAGGCTATGGAGCGCTCACAAAAAGGCAACTAGCATGACCACATTACAGAAGACCCAACAACCAGCTGAAGGAATCAGATGCAGATATTTGCACCCAACCAATGGATAGAAGCTGCTGACCCCTGTGGTTGAGTTAGGGAAAAGCTGGAAGAAGCTGAGGAAGAGGGAAACCCAGTTGGAGTATCAGCAGTATCAATTAACCTGGACCCCAAAGACCTCTCAAACACTGGGCAACCAACCAGGCAGTATACACCAGCAGATATGAGGCTCCCAACACATATACAGCAGAGGACTGATGGGTCTGGGTTTAGTCAGAGAAGATGCACCTAACCCCAAGAGACTGGAGGCACCAGGGAGCAATATAATAAACTTATATCAACTAACCTTAGCTTCATACCATGAGTTCGTTCAACACTAAAAAGAGTTCATATATGACAATTGCATGATTTAAAAAATTAATTATTCACTAATATACATCTGATGTATGATTTTATATGAAAAAGTGATTTTCATCAGACAATTTAAGATTATTGTTATATGTAATAGATTATGATATTTTTATTTATATTTATATTACTATAAACTGTCTTATAGGTGAATCCAGGCATATTTCATTTGTGATGTAGTATTGAATTAAAATGATATTATTTAATGTCAGTACTTGGCACCTATTTAGTATTAATGTTATCTGGTTATCATATATTTTAAAGGGGTGTGGTATTTCTTATATGAGTACTGTATTTATATCATTTATTCACCTCAAATCCTCCCAGCCTCTCTACTCCCTCTCTTCTTCTCTAATTATTATTGTTACATATACTCACACATGATATGTATGTGATATTTATGTATTTGTTTGTGTATATGTATATATATATATATATATATATATATATATATATATATATATACATACACACACACACACAATAGAGTCTATTGAATTCAGCTAATATTGTTCATATTTGTGTTTAGGTCTGACTGATTGGAATTAGGTAGCCCATCAGAGGGTTCAATCCTGGAGTAGTTTGATTCTTCCTTTTTCAGGATCCATTGTCTACATGTAGAAGATCAAGGGATGGGGACTCATGAGATTTTCCCATCCTCACTGGCATGTCAATCAGTTTATCATTGTGTAAGTCTTTAGCTACCATATTATAGCTATTCTATGGGTTTAGATTATGTGTCGTAAACAGAAGAAAATTTCTCTGCAGAATCTTGGCCTTCTACTCTTACAATCTCTCTGCCCCTTCTTCTGCAGCATTCCCTGAACTGTATGTGTAAGATTTATATGCATGTCTTTGTGAAATCTAAGATTCTAATATACACAATCACATTTTATAAATAGTATATTTTCATACTAAAAATCTACACCTTATAAAATGATATTATTCTTATAATACAATCCTGGTTCATTCTCCATTTCATTAATCATCCAATTTTCTTATATTCAGTGCTCCAGGAATGGAGACTATGGACCAATAACAATACTTGCCATAGCCCTTTGGTATTTGAAATTGGATGAATTACTTAACTTTCATTTAGCTTAAATTTTCCTACTGATAAAAAGGTTATTTCACAAAGTAGTTGTAGAGATTAAATGAGACGATACGTCAAGATCTCTTAGCACAGCTTCGGGATAGTGCATAATGAACTTTCATAGGTATTATCCATAAGAACATTGAATCTCTGTTTTGAAATGACAATTCTTTCTTTGGCACCTAGGTTTGCAAATGACACCTAGGTACGATCTCTAATGAGAAATATCCCCAAACAGAACCTCACCCAGCTCAGCCACCTATAGGGATGCCCTTCCTCATCTCATTTATCAAAACCCTCCATAGCTTGTTTCTTCACACTGGGCAACACATCTAAGGTGCTCTATTTGGAAGATTAGAGAGCTGTCCCTTGGGAGCCCTGTAAAAAATGTCATTACTCCTGAGATAATTAGCACCGTGGCTGAGTCACACACAGGGCCTTGGAGGTCAGGAGCATGAGAATCATCTGGGTGTACCTGGAGTCAGGGGACTATTTCTTCCATTGACAGGAGCTCTGGAAGGAAGGAATGAACTGGAATAAAACTAGAATTATTATTACACGCATAAAAGAGAAGAGTAATATGCTAAATGAAAAAATCCTCCATTTTCCCCTCCATAGGCACAAAACTGAATTTGAAAATGTTTCATGACCTTGCAGGATATGACTCACGTGACTCATGAGACTGTCACTGACATGTGGTTGTATCCCCCTCAACGTCTTTTAAGCAAAATTCCAGTTATGATGTGAGAGTTGACCTTTAAATATATCTATTTTATATAGTGCTCAGTTTTAGCAAGAAGTTCATAAAAGCAGGCCCATGGCTTATTTTAATTATTGCTAAATCCCTAGGTTATAGATCAACATCTGGTATGTAGTATTTACGTAATAAGCTTTAATATAATGGCTATGAGAAGAGTTTTACCATGGGAAGAAGATGTAGAAATTCTGGTTTAAAAGAAAAAAAAAACTCACATGTGTTCTATTTTAAATATCAGGAAATTTTACAGTTCTGTTTTATGGTAAATTTGTATGTCATTAGGAAATAAAGAGCTAATTAAAGCCATGTGTCCTAAAGAACTCTCTCAAATCATGTGAGCAACTGGATCATAAGTTGCCTAATGACTAACGCATTTAGTCATTGATACTGATTTTTGTCTCCCCCATCAGAATACAGGTTCCCCAAAGAGAAAAAGTCATATTTTCCTTACTGATATTTTGAGTTCAATGAACAGAAATTTATACTACAGTAGTTTTTATACAAATTTATTAAAAAGATGAGCTTATATGTTACTCGTTTATTCAAATCAGTAGATCAACTTGCCCAAGAAGAAAAACTGAATCTTCTTTGTTTGTTCACATGTTATTATTTACATAATTCTCCTGTGACAAAGCCTTGCCATGAAATAGAATGTATTCTGAGTCTATAAAATTTTCTGATTTACACGTTACATATTAATGAAATACAGCCATTAGATGAAAATAAAAGTTATACAATATTTTAATTCATACACAATTGAAGTATCGGAACACTTGGCCAAGTTTCAGATCTATTTATACAATTTTGAGTAGAAGATTCATTTCTCCATAATTACTGAAGTTTAAACTTGATTTTTTCCAAAGAGACAAAAGCTCATTGTCTTCAGCTAGAAAACAGAATTCTTTTTTTCTTATAAAGGACATTTATTTGGGCCTTCAGTATCATCAAGGCAGGAACAAAGCAACATCCAGGCAGGCATGGTACAGGAGGAACTGAGAGTTCTACATCTTCATCAAAAACAGAAATTTCTAAAACAACAATCACAATTTTTTTGTTGTTTTTTTTTTTCCAGACAGGGTTTCTCTGTGTAGCCCTGGCTGTCCTGGAACTCACTCTGTAGACCAGGCTGGCCTTGAACTCAGACATCCACCTGCCTCTCCATTACAATATTTTATTTTAACATTAAGCCAATAAATAATCGCACCTTAAATAGAATATTAGTTACATGGATGCAAATAATGTCTAATTATCATGAGGATAATTTCTTCTTGATGCTTTTTCTTCTCTGAATAGAATATTTTCACTAAATTTATTAGTAAATTGATCTTCTTTCTTAGAAAGTGCTCCACTGTCATACTCAACAGTGGCCATTTGGCACCTTTTGGTTTTCCATCCCTTGAGGATGTTGGACATTTTTCTGTCCAGAATTATTGTTGAGTTCTATCTGCTGCCACCAAAGAGAGGATGGAAAGAGTGGACAATGACTGAAGACTCAGATGTCGTCTACCTTTATGACAATTGACTCAATATTCTATAGATTATGTGTGTACTGTGCCTGGGCCATGTGCTTCCAGTTTTCTTATAGGAGGTTAAATCTTTCCAGAAATATTTCACCTTAGTCTTCCCAAGCTACAACATTCCACACTGGCATATGTCAGGGATCTATTGATTTTTCCCCCTCTTTGACCAAGCCAAATCTTTCTTATTCTGCATATGTTTTCTTTGTCTCCTTGCCCAACCATTTCAATACATAGTTGGAAAATAAATATGTATGAAAGTGACCATACAAGGAGAAAGTATATTCAAAAATACTGCCAACATATGTAACTTTATTCATTGAATTGCTTCTTAGTCTCCAAATCCCCATTGCTATTAGTCCGAAGACCCTTTCAAGTACTATTTATTTTCTTAAATTGGTGATATCCTAAATTGGTTTGTAGCTTAACCAAATTTTATCCAAATGTCTATTTAGAAAAAACTAATAACCCAAAGATGCAGAGTGTTCTCAATGAACACTAGTTAGACTCAAACTTATTGTGATTCATAATGTGAAAAAATGTATTCAAAGTTATGTTATCGGACATCTTTCATGTGGTAGATGAGGTTTCTAAAAATAATAATAATAATACAAAAGATGTTGGGCTTCTGAAGACTAGACTAAATCTCAGACTCAGATCTTTGATCATCTGATTGTTGATATTTCTGCTGTTTAATGTTTAAAACAGATGGAGAGAAAATAAGATGTGAGAGTTAGAGGAAACAAAGCAAATTGTATGATCTTGCTGGCAGTGCCTTGTAGATCGTTAATACTACTTTCATTGGGGTCTCTGAAAATTTACACATAGGATAATCAAGTGTTCATTGAAATGTATAGACTTTGGGTTTGAAAAAATGTTAGCCTGTGATGTTTTGCAAGTATTTATGTAATAAATTTGGAAAATATAAAAAGCTTACAAAAATAAAATAAAGTAGAAAAATTATTTCTCATTTAAAATTAATAGTCTTATAATCTGTGTAAAAAAAGAAACAGTATTTTATTCTTCTAAGTTAAATACAGAATACAAATCAGTGGCAAATTAAAATAATGAGTCCTAATCATTCTAGCAGCAACAAAATACAATTACAAGGTAATTACTATTTTATAGTGACATTTTTGTGTCATATAAATTTTTATTTGCTTTCACAAAGTGAAATTTAGTAATATTTTAAGTTACTTATGTGAAATCTAAAATGTAAACATATGGGAATTTTTCAGATCACATATGGGGTCATTTTATATGTAACTTACCAAAATAATATTCTTACACAATAAATAAACTAGGACCTTATATTATCATACTATCTAACTAACTGGAAAGGAGGATAATAAATGAAAATAGATTGACAGAAAACATACATCAATTTAAAATTAATTATATAATTGTTTCTGTATTTTGACAGATTCTATAATGCTGCGGGGTATATTTTAAAAAGGAGCCCACACATTCCCTTACTAGTGCAGGCGCTGGTATATTCTTGCCTATTCTCTCCAGCTATCCCCCATTGCACCCATTTGCTGTGTTCCCAATCTTGTTCACTCGTCCCTGGAGCCACTAGTTCCTTTTCTGCCATCGGCTCTGTCCCACATTCTAGAAACCAAATGGAACTGCCAACCTCACGGTTGCATATCATAATGCCCAGTAACCCAGTAAAATCAAGACTCCTAAACCTTATAATTATGGATTACCAATCATATTTATGTATCAATAAAATCACAATTTACAACATGCCAGTACAATAATTTCTGAGCCAATTGATAATGGTAAAAGCTGTATCCCAATTATTCTAACCTTATGAAACCTTCATGTTGATCTCCATTCTACTCTCCTACGCTGAGATGCTCTCTGTCTCTCCCACTCTTAGATCTGCCTCCCTTTTCCTTGTCCAATCACAGGCCTCTTGCTGCCGTAATGTGACTGGACAGGGAAAATCCTGCAACATTATAACACCTCTACAAAACGTGATAAGGACTTATTTTCAGTAAGATGGTTCTAAGACAGATGAACATCCTGTATCTTCAAAAGAAAATATGGACTTGTTTGCTTACACTATATGTAAGGTCAGAGCAAATGCTAGTGTATTTTAGAAAGTCACTAGAATAAGGATTTAAAGAGGTTTTTAAAAAGCATTTTAGCTAACTAGACAGTTTAATATGAAAAACACAACCATGCTCCATGAGTTAGAGTTACTTAAATTGTCTCAGAATAGTACAAATATACACAATTTAGTATCAGTGCTGTGTATTGATTATTGCTCTACAGTTTGCTTCATATCTTAGTCAAGTCTATGAGAGAGAATACTGAAATAGAAGAAGTTAGTAACAACTCTAAATATACTAAATTTCAAAACTGTATATTTTTCCCAAAATTAGGTGTTTTCCAGTACCAGCAATTCAACTTATTGTAATTACTCATTTCTGGGAACATGTGTCACAAAACTTTACTAATTCTTTCCCTAAGAGTTTGTACAGCAAGCCAAAGGCTTAGAACAATGAATGCACTTTCCTGACTTAGCCTTCTGGGGATTTCCATCTGAAATGACACACAGTTTGCTAACCCAGTACACATAACATGACGTTCTAAGTTTGTACAAACATAGATGTTGGCAAGAATCCAAACCCAGCACCACTGAGCTCTCATGAGCATAGACCTACCTGGAACTAAAATTAACTTGTACATGAATATAGTAAGAAATCTGGACGTTTGGTTTCTGTTTTGTTTAATTCCAGAATTCTCACTATACATGAATAAAACCAGGTTAGAGTTGTTTTCCTCCTGTGGATTTGGCACTATGCATTCACTCATTGTCCATTCACTGTTTATTCCTTTAACAGTATGAGAGACACTGGGTCATGCAGAGATTGTAAAAGCATCTTGGTCCCCTCATCAGTGGGGTGAACTTGAAAATAATTCTTTTTTTTTAATTGGATATTTCCTTTATTTATATTTCAAATGTTATCCCTTTTCCAGTCACCCCCCCTCCTCTCAGAACCCCCCTATCCCATAACCCTCCACCTGCTTCTTTGAGGGTGTTCCTCCGCCCTTCCACCACGTCTGCCTCCTGGCCCTAGATTCCCCTACATTGGGGCATCTATCCAGCCTTCATAGAACCAAAGACCTCTCCTACCATGGACGCCTGACAAGGTCATCCTCTGCTACATATGCAATTGGAGCCATGTGTACTCCTTTGTTGATGGTTTAGATCCCTGGGAGCTCTGGGGTGGGGGGTGGGTGGTGGGGGGACTGGTTGGTTGATATTGTTGTTTTTCCTATGGGATTGCAAACTCCTTCAACTCTTTCAGTCCTTTCTCTAACTCCTCTATTAGGGACCCTGTGCTCAGTCCAATGGTAGGCTGCTAACATCTACCTGTGTATTTGTAAGGCTCTGGCAGAGCCTCTCAGGACACAGCTGTATCAGGCTACTTTCAGCAAGCATTTCTTGGCATCCACATTAGTGTTGGGGTTTGGTGACAGTATATGGGATGGATCCCCAGCTGAGACAGTCTCTGGATGCCCTTTCCTCAGTCTTTGCTCTACACTTTGTCTCCATACTTGCTTCTGTGAGTATTTTGTTCCCCTTTCTAAGAAGGATGGAAGCACCCACACTTTGGTCTTCCTTCTTCTTGAGCTTCATGTGCTCTGTGAACTGTATCTTGTGTATTCCGAGTTTTGGGGCTAATATCCACTTATTAGTGGATGCATGCCATGTGTGTTCTTTTGTGATTGAGTTACCTCACTCAAGATGATATTTTCTAGTTCCATCCATTTGCCTAAGAATTTCATGAATTCATTGTTTTTAATAGCTGAGTAGTACTCCATTGTGTAACTGTACCATATATTCTGTATCCAATCCCCTGTTGAAGGACATCTGGGTTCTTTCCAGATTCTCTTTAAAAATTAACTTAAAAAGTTCTGTAACATAACATTTCATCTATGGTTTATATGTAAGGCTTGAATTAGTTCATCGAGGAATATATTCAGATAAATAATCAATGCCTCTTCATTTTTATACTCTCATGGGACAGGTGCTAAGCTATCTGAAGGGCTATTTGTAATGTGGGTAGTTGGGAAAAAAAATCTAAATTTATCGAGGTAGAGGATAAGTAATATATGCTAGTCATGTGCCTTACTGCAACTCCTTTATAAAAATAGATTTAAAATTTGATTTGAACAAAAGGCATGGCAGAAACAATCTAGTATGATTTTATTAAAAACCAAAAAATGAATACATATAGATATATGTATATGTGCAAAATAATTTAAATGAACAGAAATGATAAATACCAAACCCATGCTAATGAGTGCACTTCATGAGAGGAAGGACGATATGACTGAGAAAGAGACTGGATTCAAAGAGTAGTTATCTTCTTCAGTAGCATATTATTTTTCCAAAAAAAAAATGGAAGAAAGGAAGGAAGGAAGGGAGGAGGAAGGGAGGGGAGAAGGGAGGGAGGGAGGAAGGAAATAAGAAAAAAGAAAAAGTATTGAAAGAAGGAAGAGGGAATAGGGAAGGAAAAGAAAGAAAAAGAGAGCCTATATCTAACCAAATTTGAAATAGAAGGAAGTGCTGTGACTCAAATTTATTATGTGAAAATTTGATACTATATGAAAAGAACATCTTACAAAATGAAAATATTCATTATTTGTGCTTATTCTTTATTTATATAAATTAGTTTAAGGTCAGCAGTTCATTTCCCTTAGCAAATAATATTTAATGGGATGAATGTGTTGGACTTTTTTTGAGCTCTTCTTTTTGAGGAAAAACATATTTTGAAGAAGAGTGGTGAGTGATATATTGGAGAACTTGGGTAGATAAGGAATGGGGAAAATGTAATTATATTATAATCTCAAAAATAAAAACCAAAAATAGTAATCCAGTAGATTTATTCAATATTTCAGGGTTTTTACTTCATGTTTTGATTGCATGTTGTTTTTGTCCAAAAACCTCATCACATCTGGGATACAGAACAAAAAAATTCTCTACTTAGATTTTGAATTTGATTCAAAAAGTTAGTGTGTTCCAGAGGTCTGTCAAAGGTCTGATGGCACGGATTCCTCTTGTTTTGTGAATTACAAAGCCTTGCCTGATTTTTCTGGATTCCACGGTTTTTGTTTTGCTTTGTTTTGTTTTGTTTCAGTTGTGGGGGTACTTTTTATACCAGTAAGCATGCACGCCAACCAAATCCTTTCCCAGCTCTGATGGTTTATAGCTTTCACTGGAAACTAACAATTCCTGCACATCTTCACTAAATGTGGTAGCTGTTTCCAATTTTTCATCTCACATAAATGGTTACTCAAGTGGACTGAGATGGGTGTCCCCCAAACCAAAGCTATTTGGCCAACATCGAATTTTTTCCTTCCACAAGTAGAAATGTCTTCATTTCTAAGTCTAATACTCACTGAATGAAAAACAGATACACTTAAAACAGGAGTGGTTATCATGGTTATTAATCTCTGTTCACTTTTCAAAATTCTAGTTAAAGTAGGCAATGCACCATAGGCTTCCTGTAATATCTTTTTCTTATTGGCTTCTTATCAGGATTCAATTATACATATTTCCTCAGTTTCTTAGGGGACACATTCCTCTGATCCTTTGTCCTATTTTATAATACTTTCAAAGGAAACTTTACTACAGTAGACTCATTCAATGAAGCAACTTCATAAGAACTCATGTTAGAGAGGGGGAAATTGTAACCATTTCCTTACAGCCCATTGACCTGATAATGGCTCTCTTCTGCTTGAGTTGAAATATGAGCAAAGCATTGACAGTGTTTGAAGATGTTAGATTTATTTGTTTGCATGCTTTTTTTTTTCGTTTGCCTTTACCAAGTTACAGAGCCCACACCACACTGAGGACTCAGGTTTTGCAATTATTACTTATTACTACACCATGCTTTGACTTTGAGGAAGCTTCTGGGTTTTTATAGAACCCCAGTAGCAGTTTAGTTACTGAGAAAGAATAATTAGCCAGTGTAGAAGCTGAGATGTCTTAACTGTTAGACATATGAAGACGCCCTCTATTGAGTGGTTCTTCTTCTCTATCTGGCGCTAAGATTTGTGAAGCTATAGTGTGGTTTGTCCACTATAGTCATCTTTTCTTACATTTGTACTCTAATAATTTGGTGTCTGTCTTCATACATTAATTTTAATAGTCCATGTTCTTCTAGCTAATTTTATGTCTACTTAACCAAAGCTAAAATGGAGTCTCAATTATCTCCTTACAATTGGCCTACAGGCAAGCCTGTAGGGCAGTTTTAAAATTAGTGATAGTTGGGGAAGCTAGCCCATTGTAGGTTTGTCCACTCCTGAACCAGTGTTCCTGGATTCTGTAAGAAAGTAGGGCTAAGAAAGCCATGTGAAGCAAGCCAGCAAGTAGCACACATCCATGGCCTCTGCATCAGCTTTGGCCTCTGTGTCCCTGCCTGGACTGAGTTCCTGTCCTGACTTCCTTCAATGGTGAGCATTGATGTGGAAGTACAAGCCAAATAACACCCACCCCCCTCCAGCTTATTTTTGATCATGGTGTTTCATCACAGGAATAGTAACACTGGAGGACACTTGTGCAGAAGACTTCGGGAAGTTAGAACCTCATAGAAAACTTTCTTCTTTTTAACTTGCAAGTTGTGTGTTTTCAATACCTTCCAGGGACATGGTATTTTAGTGGATATGTTGTCGTCTTGTCCTCAGTAATGTCTCCAAAGCTTAATGAAGTCTTGTTTGCCAGTCCTTATCATGTTCTATAAATGTCATTGCCATCATCCTGACATTGACATTATATTTTGACTTCCTTGTAACATGCTATTATATCACAATTATGAAACTCTGCCAAGGTATGGGAGAGGCAAAGATAGACAAAAGAAAGATTGTCTGTCATCATTAGGAACTTGAAAGAAAGAAAGAAAGAAAGAAAGAAAGAGAGAGAGAGAGAGAGAGAGAGAGAGAGAGAGAAAGAAAGGCAGGCAGGCAGGCAGGCAGGCAGGCAGGCAGGCAGGCAGGAAGGAAGGAAGGAAGGAAGGAAGGAAGGAAGGAAGGAAGAGAGAAAGAAAGAAGAGTCTAAATAAAGAAGATAATGTGTTTCAAAATAATGAAATAAGATACTTAAATATTTCTGCTTTCTAGAGGAGGTATATAATATTGTCAAAATGTCTAAGAAATAACTAGAGAGTTGAAAGATATGAAATTTTATTTTAAAGAAAGATCAAGGTATACCATATAAAGTAGAATTTGATTTGTGGAAATTTTTAATTAATTCATTTTATGCATATACAATTCTAGGCTTTTTTTTTGAGGCAAGGTTATCACTTTAATTTTTCTCTTTTCTTCTTTCTTTTTAGTTTTTTTCTTTTTCTTGGATATTTTCTATATTTAAATTTTAAATGTTTTCCCCTTTCCAGGTCTCCCCTTCAGAAACCAACTATCCCATCCCCCATCCCCTGCCTCTATGAGAGTGCTCCCCCCTCCCATCTTCCTGCCTTGGTATTCTCCTACACTGGGGCATTGAACCCCTCAGTCCCAAGGGCTGCTCCTCCCACTGATGTCCAACAAGGCCATCCTCTGCCATATATGCAGCCAGAGCCATGGGTCCCTCCATGTGTACTGTACCTCCATGTTTGATTGGTGGTACAGTCCCTGGGAGCCCCCCCCCCCGGAGGGGAGGCTGGCCTGTTGACAATTTTGCTCCCTTAATGGGGCTGCAAATCCCCTCAGCTCCTTCAGTCCCTTCTGTGACTCTTCCCTTAGGGACCCCCAAGCTCAATCCAGTGGTTGGCTGCAAGCTTCCTCCTCTATTTGTCAGTCTCTGGCAGAGCCTCTCAGGGGACACCCATATCAGACTTCTATCAGAAAACACTTCCCAGCATCCACAATATTCTTCGAATCCTATTTTTAATGATGGTTCTTAAATGCTTTAACCCCCCTTTTAGTCCACCTGCCACCAGAGATAGTGGAAAAGAAGAGATACAGAGGAAGTAGACCTGTTTAGAAATTATTCTTTGGAACAACTCCCACGCGCATTGACAGGAAATTGGCAGGTCAGTTCACTTGTCAGCAGGGGCAGCGCGATCACTCACAAACACTTCACAGATGTGGCAGCAGCCCACTTCAGTGGAGTCTTAGAGCAAACAGCAATCAGCAGTGGTGGCACTACCTAGCAGAGACATCCAGGCAACAGCCGTGGTATGAGTCATCAGGAGGGACCAGGGCCAACAGGAGTGCCAGGAAAAGTTCTCTGCTGTGCCTCTCTCTGCAAAGATGGGAGACCAAGAAGTGTTTAGCTATGTAAGCGAGCCAAACAGGCCAAGCAAGCCAAGTTCAGCTTCTGTTACTTTCGAGTCCTTTTTATATTCCCCCAAAGCATCATGTATTCTCCACTGGTCTTGTCTCATCACATGAGTCTGTCTCAGCTGACATTGCTCTGCCAATCAGCCTGAGACCTCAGAAGTGACAAGAAAGTGCAGCACACCACCAGAAGAGTTTTGGGTACATATCTCTGTATGGAGCCCTGACAAATGGAGCTCAACTACATAATGTAAGGCAGCCTAATACGTTTGTCATTAGCAGAAAATTCTTCATCACATGTACTTTCACGTGCTTGCTTTAGCTGAATATCCTTTCTCTACTATCTGCTTCAGCGAAGCATTCCTTCATGTGTTTGCCTTAGCAAAACATTATCGAACACAACTTACTTTCCAAAGAACCCTTAAGTTTCTACTTCACAAGTATTTCTGCTTGCTTAGTACTCAAAAGCTTTCTGTCTCAGTCTTTTGTACTAGAATTACCAGGGATACAATGTGATGTCTGAATCAACATGGCCTCATGGGAAATATCCACCAAGAACTGTGAAAACACTGGAATAATAAAATTTCCTAGATGAAATAAATATGTAAAAGTTCTGTGAGCATGGAAGGAACAAGGATACTTGGTTAATAGTAATGTACACTATTAATAGACATCATCCAGCTATATGTTCAGTAAGTAGTCATAACACAATTCCTATGTACTTGCTATTGTCTAGGAATGCAGAAATAAAATACATCCATCATTATGTTCTTGTAGGAATAAAAGAAAAACATGCAGGAAGAGAAATAAGTAGACTATTATATATATAATTAGTGCCCTGAGAGGCCTTAGTCCTGTAACTATGACATGCACATGAACAAGTGTAATGGTTGTTAGACCAAATTCTGAGACACAAAGAAATTAGTATGGTATGTTTTGTATCTTGGGGGAGGGGTGGCACAGTTGTTGCATTGGGAATATAGATAATAGAGTGAGATGGGTAAGAACGAGTATACCTTAGAGAAAAAGGTGGAGGCCAGTGAATGAGGTATTCTCCAGTTTTCTACAGTTTTCTGAGAAATGGTCAAATGAACTGCATTCAGCTGAAATCTGAATAGTTTTATCTGATCAGAGATTTGATCGAAGTTTTGTCTGTTTTTATTAAAAATGGTCAGTTTCAATAGTCAGCCATACTTTCAGATCAAGAGAATTAAGGAGATTATAGTTAGAATTTCAGGAATTCAAGTGATGGGTTTATGAATGAAATGAAACTATAATGGAATGTATCCTGATCATTCGTCAGGGGAACCAAAGAGACTTGCTGAATAAATAATTCAATAGTTCATTTCTGATTTCTCATTCTAGAGGTTGAAATGACGAGACTTGGAAAACTGTATTTTCCCGTCCTCATCCAAATTACAGAGGGAAGGACTCGTGACAAGAGGCAAAGATATTTCTGGAGCATGGCACATAGACACATGTCTTAAAAGCTGGATATTCTGCCACAAGGGAAATTGGTGAGCCTAAAGTAACTGCAGATGAGCCCTGTTACCAGTCGGTCAAAGCAATTCTTAACTTTTGAAGATGCATATTGTAATATCTAACAGTAGTTCATTTCTTTCAATGATGACTTACAGCTTCACAGTGGGATGGTCTGTTCAACTGCAGATGGTTTAACTTTATATCTAGGAATTCCTGCATAGAAAACATTTAGAGGCGAAAGGCCAGTATGACTCTAAACTGTGCCATGCTGTAACCTGTTTTGAGAATGCAGCATCTGGACTCTGTTGCTCTCTCTCATGAAAATTCCCACTTCCTTTTAAACCTTGATACCTCTAATTGCTCTGACTAGGACTTTGAGTACTATATTGAATATGTAGGGAGAGACTGAGCATAATTTTCTAACAACAATGCCTCCTAACTATGTATTTTGGACAATTAAATAATCCCCGAAGCACTCTACCATTTCTTTTAAGTTCTGATCCTGCCACCATGATTCAACTTTAACAATTTTCATGACCAGATTTTGCGCATTACCTTCAGTGTCTTCCTAGCAAAGCCTTTGCTTTGTTGCTTTAATTTTTCTGATATTGACTTCCTTCCAGCTCTGACAATCTCTCCCAGATATTTTACTATATCCTTGCATGAGCTTTAAGTTCTGGTGAAATTGTTACTTATTAGCTAGATATCCCTTGTATTTTGTATGATTATTCAAATCTGCTTACCTTAATATTTTACTGAACTTATGCAGCTTGGCCCAGTTAGGTGTAGATGCATCTAACATTAGAATCATTTGTATCATTTTCCTATGCCACTATGAACTGTTTGATATAGGTAAACAGCATATCATTTGCCCTAATTTAATAAAATAGTGAATAGGTGCTTATCTATTTTGTATGAAACATACGGCAGAGGTGTTTTCACATCTTGTTATCTAAGCTTTTGTAAAAATTTTAGCCTCTTATAAACATGAATATGGAATACTTCATGAATGGAGTAAAATTACATACTCAAAAGATTTATTTATGGGAGGAATTATAGGAAGGGTACCTTGGAAGGACTACAGGGAGGATAAAGGAGGGGGGAAGTGATGTAATTCTACTTTGATTAAAACCATACTAAATGAATAAATATGTAAATGAAATCAATACACATATTCAACATGTTTCCTATACAATTAACAGTAAATTGTTCTGATTACAGAGTCTATGCTTAAGGGAATACCTGATGAATAGACAATGAAAAATGAAGTCATCTGCTTTATTAGTTCCATGCAAACGCTATTGCAGAAAGATTTCTGTAAGGATTCAATTGCAACATCCTCATTTGAAACTGTGATTTTTCTTTTATTACTTTCTGAGAGTCAGGAATACAACCACAGGACAAAGAAGTGATTGATATTTTGTATCCAAAATAAGCTTTTCCCACTAACCGTGGGTCAGTGGAGCTCATAAAAAGCCAACACTTACTGTCAACTACATATTCAACCCATTCCTTTGTTTTGATATTGTTTGCTTTTGAAGATCCAGTTATCATTGGCCTTGGCATAAGTATAGATTATTAGGGTTTGGTTTACCCAAAACAACATATGCTAAACTAGGCTAACTAGAGGTTTAAACTTGAAAATTATGTTGAAATGTTACTTTGGTTAGAGCAAAATTCCAGCCAAAGAACAGAGTATCTTCCTGAGGACAGGGCCTTTCCACAGCAAGAGAGCTCAGCCAGAGAAGTTCCTAGTATTTTTCATTGTTATTTCTTTCCATTCCCTCTCCACAGAGGCTATCACAAGATTACAAGCATTTAGAGTATTTTGCATAGGAAAGCTTTAGGGAACTCTGTCGCTTTACTGGATCATGAGGAGCTAGACAGAGTGAAGATCCCCTCACTATGATGCTAATCTGTACTGTATATTTGCAACACACACACACACACACACACACACACACACACACACACACACGTAGTCTCAGCACGTAACTGTAGAGACTTGTGTGAAACTCAAAACACTTTTTTTTTTTTTTTTTTTTTTTTTTTTTTTTTTTTTTTTTTTTTTGCTGGTTGGCAAAAGAAGAATTAGTCTTATGGATTCTAACAGAAATGCATGACTTTAGGGTAATGGCCCCCTGTACTAGTGAGAACAAGTTTGCCCTTCTTAAAGTAGTTAACACATCTAAGGTTCTTATTCCCTGGGTTAGCTCTAGCACAGACCCTTATCTGTCAGGCTTGTCCCTGTCCAGGGAAACCACCCTATGAGATTATTGTTACCATCTGCTTTCAACCTTGAGAAAATCCATGACTTAAAGACAGACAACTTTTTCACCTCACTCATGCACGTTATAGCTTTGGGACAGTCACCAAGCTGATGACTGTCATCTTGGGCAAATGGAGATAGGACTTCTACACAGTGAAGAGTCAACATTGTCAAATATGCTGAAGGTAAAAAATAATATTCAGTAGTTAGCAAGTTTAGTTATTAGAAATTCTAAAATAAACAGAATAGACAAGAGCGTTAAAATTTCTAATCTACTTTGCAACATTAGTGAGCATTAATCTTCTAAATCCGCAGAGCATGAAAAACCTAATTGAAAACCATCCTCACACATTTTCTGATTCTGCATAACAAAAGAAATACGTAAAATAACATTAGATAACGTACATGAAGTGACACAAAAGACTGACCAAATTATTCATATTTCTCAGATAGCATATGGCTTTCAATTGCCACAAGCAAACAAAAGCATTGCTATGGTTTTATGGCGATAACTTAAATGTTGGGTGAAATGGTTCCTCAGAATCCTGGGATGAAAGTGCTAAGCATCTATTGGATCTGGGTGATTAGGCTCATGAAAGCATTTGGAGCAAATAAAAAACTTACTATAATGAGCACAAATGTATTTCTTAAGTTAGAAAAACAAATTTAATAATAAAAAACATAATTGGAAAATATAAAAATGCATTATTAAGAGAGTTGAAATCAAATGAAAATACTTGGCAAATGTTTTTTCTTTCCATTTTATTTATTTTATTTTATTTTATTTTATTTTATTTTATTTTATTTTATTTTATTTTATTTTATTTTATTTTATTTTTGAGAGAGAGTCTGATGAAGCAGTGCAGGCTGACCTAGAACTCATTTGTCTCAGTCACCAGAGTTCTGTGATTAAATGAATGTGTCCCCAGCTAGAACATTTTTGATCTGTAACTTTTAAAGTTTAAAACAAATTAATATCATCACATATGGGGAATAGGAAATGTGTTGCAGCAAGCAGTTTATATTTAAGTAATATTCATACCTATCTATTTATTTATTTATTTATTTATTTATTTATGCAGTGTGGATCTGTGTACATCTGTGTGTGTGTGTACCTATATGTCTGTGTGTGTTTGTATGTCCGTGTCTGCTCATATCTGTGTGTACTCACACATTCACCAGGTACATTTGGGACCATAGGAAAATGTGTAGGATTCTTTTCTCTCTTTCCACCATGTGGGTTCCATGAATTCAACTCAGATCGCTGGGCTTTGTGGCAAGCACTTGTAATTATTCAGCCATCATGAATTATTATCACCAACACTTCAGTTATTCTACATAACAAAATTTTAGTAGTTCATTTAATAGTGAGAATTTATCGCATCTTATTTCATTGTGCTTTCATGGTGAAAAGAAGCAACATTTCCAGCAACATATAAGCTGAAAACCATAGTATTCTCAAACAATGTCATGAGAGACACAGAATTGCAGGCCAGTGTCACTGGAATTTGCAGAGAGAACCCTATGATGAATTCTTTGGAGAACTTTAAGATTTTTGTCAAGTTTGGGAAGGGATTTTGCTATTTAATTTTATCACTTTGAAACTACTGGAATCGTTTCACCTGGAATGTTGGCAATATGAGAATTTAATCAAATAAGTTAATGGAAAGTCATTCATGTGTGCTTCCTACCATACATCAAGCAGAGCATAACATTGAGCAAGAGATAGGATGGTGATGATGAAAACTCGAAGAATTTGCTGGCCCTTTATGAACTCTTACTCTCCTGAGTTCAGCAGATTGGCATTTGCTTGGTATGAACACTTAGTAGGTTGTTACTGCCGAATTCATATGCCCTACTCATTTGATTTTCCTTTACAGGTAGTGTCAATGCTGTCTTTATGTCTCTTCTACATCTAATATATGTATGTGTGTGTGTGTGTGTGTGTGTGTGTGTCTGTGTGTGTGTGTGTGTGTGGTTAATATATTCCTGCAAGAATTTACAAAGCAAGTTTCTGGCACGACTATAAACCAGGAGAAGATGTCCATCACCAAAAATACAGGAAAAGGTTATCCATGAAATAGGTGCTTCATACAGATAATATTTACACATTAGCACATAAGGAAACATCTTAATTCGAAGATACTCATGGCACTGTTCAAGATATTTAGAACATAGAATTTGAAAGAATCTATTTTCATAGGCATAGTTTGGATTGAATAAACTATGATACACCCATATAGCAAAGCATTGTATTGCTGATAAACATTAATAAACTTAATAGTATTGAAAAATATTCTCATGTTTATTAGTTTATTATTTAAATAATAATTTTAAAATAAAATTTTAATAAATTGGTTTTATTTAAATAAAAATATTAACAAAAATTTAAAAATAAAAGTTAGAAACTCATCCAATTGTGTGTCCCTTAATGAGAGAGCAGGGGTATACTCTGAGGAATTTGTCCTTAGGTTTGAGGAGTGTAACTCTACCTTAGCTTACTCTATGAACCCCAGAATAAGGCACACCAAATTTGCCCTAGTCTTGACCCCACGGAGTTTGGGGGAAAAATTACAGGGCTTAGAAACAAATTCTCCTGGCTGCCTAATATTTTTTTAAATTTTTTAATTTTTATTTTTTTTTTAGATATTTTCTTCATTTACATTTCAAATGCTATCCCCTTTCCAGGTTTCCCTCTCTTCTAGAAACACCCTGTCACATCCTCCCTCCCCCTGCTTCTATGAGAGTGTTCCTCCACCCATCCACCCACTCTCCCCTCCCTGCCCTCGATTCCCCTACAATGGGGCATCTATCAAGCCTTCGTAAGACCAAGGACCTCTCCTCCCATTGATGTATGGAATATTTTTCAAATTCTCAAGACACAAAGAAAATGGTTTTATGGCTACAGCTTTCTGGTTATACTAGCAATCGATTTTTAATTGTAATTGTCTGGGTGTACTGTGTATTCTATTTGCTTAAAAAAGACTATGTTTAATCAAAATCATAAAATATAATGCCTTCTATAAATGTGAATTAATTATTTTTATTTATTTGTTTGTTTGTTTGTTTGTTTGTTTGAGACAGGGTTTCTCTGTGTAGCCCTGGCTGTTCTGGAACTCACTCTGTAGACCAGGCGGGCCTCGAACTCAGAAATCTGCCTGACTGCCTCCTGAGTGCTGGGATTAAAAGTGTGAGACACCATGCCTGGCTTGAATTAATTATTTTAAAAATAAATAAGTGCATAGATAATTAACCAAGAAGTGTTAGCAGTATACAAAAGCCTTACTGCCCAAGCTCCGTTTTCCACTGATACCCAGTCTGCATGTGACTTAAGATGAAGTTTTAGAAAAATCAAAATAATTTAAATATTCCAATACCAATCAAGTACCTCTTAACAGCAAAATATTTTTAATTTAAAATATCAATAAAATACAACTTTCGTCATAATTTCTACTGGAGTAAAATTCATGCTAAATGATAGATATATGAAGTTTTGATTTTTACTTAGTCCTATGATCTGCACTTATTTATTTCTGATTTGAGTAATAATAAGACTCAAATAGTTTTTGAGTCTTAAAACTGGACAAACAAAAATTTGCCAGGAGTTGAGAACCTGGAGAAATTGAAAGTTTCAGTTTGTTGTTAGCTTAGGCATAGAAGTCTGTGGAATACTTCTTTCTTTTGGCAAAAACAAAGGGAAAAAGCCATTAGCCTCCCCAGTGTGATTTTTGGTTCCTCCTCCTTCAGGCAAGTCCAGAAACACCAAGTGAGATCAGAATATTTTACTGAGTTCTAACCTTCTGTTTCTCTCCATCCTGGCAATGAAATATGGAAAACACATTTGTTAAGGTTAATTTGAACTTCTTCTGACCCCTTGGAGACATCCTCTTAGTCATAGAAAAAATGGAACCACTACGTTCTTTCTTTTTTATTTATATTTTAAATTTTTATTCAATTTAAATCTCGATTGTTGCCTGCCTGCTCACTCCATCCTTCCCTTCTCCTCTGATGCATCCCCTAGGTATCCCCCACCTTGGCACATAAAGTCTTTGCAGGGCTAGGTGCATCCTCTCCCAGTGAGATAAGGCAACCCAGTTAGGTATTATATTCAACAGCTTTGTGTTAGCCCCCACTTCTATTGTTGGGGGACCCACATAAAAACCAAGCTGCATATCTACTATATATGTGTGGGGGTCTTAGGTCCAGCTTCTGGGTGCTCTTTGGTTGGTGGTTCAGTCTCTGAGAGACCACAAGGTTCCAGGTTAGGTGACTTTGTTGGTCTTCCTGTGACATGTGTAACCCCTTCAGGGACCTCAACCCTTTCCCTAACTCTTCCATAAGAGTCCCCAAGCTCTATCTAATGTTTGGCTGTGGGTCTCTGCATCTGACTGAGTCAGCTGCTGGGTGGAGCCTCTTAGATGACAGCTATGCTAAGCTTCTGTTTGCAAGCATAACAGAGTTATCAGTAATAGTGTCATGGATTGGTGCTTGCCCATGGGATAGATATCCACTAGGGCTGATTATTGCTTAGCCATTCCCTCATTCTCTGCTCCATCCCCTATCCCTGAATTTCTTGTAGACAGGATAAAATTTGGGTCAAAAGTATTTTGGGTGGGTTGGTGTCCCCATCGCTCCACTGGGGTCCCTGCCAGGACACAGAAGGTGATCTCTTCAGGATCCATATCCCTACTGCTGTGAGTCTCAGGTAAGATCACCTCAATTGATTTCATTGATATCATCTCCTATCCCAGATCTCTACCAAGTCCTCAAGATACCCCAGCCCCTACCCCAACCCCACAAGCTGCAGATTTCCATTCATCCTGCTGGCCCTCTGGACATCTCTCCTGTCTCTCCCCACACCCGATCCTAAACCAACTTTTCCATTCCCTTTCCCATCCTCTCTCCTACCTGATCCCTCCCTCCATCTGTCTCCTATGATTATTTTATTTCCCCTCCCAAGTGAGAGTCAAGCATTCTCTATTGGACCTTCCTTCTGGTTTAGCTTCTTTTGATGTCTGGAGTGTAGCATGGTTTTCCTGTGTTTTATGGCTAATATCCACTTATAAGTAAGTATATACTATGAATGTAGTTTTGAGTCTGGAATACCTCACTCAGGATGACATTCTCATTCCATCCACATGCCTGCAAGATTTGTGGTTTCTTTGCTTTTAATAGCTTAATAGTAGTCCATTGTGTAGAGATACCACATTTTCACCATCCAATCTTCAGCTGAGGAACATCTGTTATTTCCAGTGTCGGGTTATTATGAATAAAGCTGCTATGAACATAGTTGAGCAAGTGTCATTGTGAGATGTTGGAGCATCTCTTTTGGTTTATATCCAGGAGTTGTTTAAATGGGCCTTGAGGTAGAATTATTTCCAGTTTTGTGTGGACCTGCCAAATTGATTTACAACGTGTGGCTGTGTAAGTATGCACTCCCACCAGCAATGGAGGAATGTCCTCCTTACTCCAGCAAGTTGTATCACTTGAGTTTTTTTTTTTTTTTTTTTTTTTTAATCTTAGCCACTTTGTCAGGTATAAATGTTATCTCAGGGTCATTTTGATTTGCATTTCCTTGATGATTAAGAACTTTAAACATTTCTTTCAGTGTTTCTCAGCCATGTGAGATTCCTCTGTTGAGAATTCTGTTTAGCACTTTACCCCATTTTTAGTTGGGTTACTTGGGTTGGTGGCATCTAAATTCTTGGAGATATATATATATATATTTCCTCTGTCAGGTATAGGGTTATAAAGACCCTTTCTCAATCTGTAGGCTGTCATTTTGTCCTCGTGACATTGTCCTTTGCTTTACAGAAGCTTTACAGTGTCATGAGTTACCATTTGTCAATTGTTGATCTTAGAACCTAAGCCATTGCTCTTCTCTTCAGGAAGTTGACTACTGTACCAACACTGTGCAGACTGATCAGAATCCATTCTTTTTGTAAACACAGAATTAATGTTTTGTTGAGAACTTGATATGCAGAATGTTTGTCAGACCACATGACATTGCTTTTGTTGCCAGAATGTCACTTTGCTGCCTCCTAACCTATTTCAGCCAAACTTCATTGAAATAGAAAAATACTTGGCTGAAGTATTTTTCTAAAGGTCAGGCTTTTCTGATGTTTATCTTGCTAGCTATCAGCATGATTCATTTACCCTTTGAGGATGATCATGAGAAAGAATTGGAGATTGTTTTGTTTTATGAATGAAAATGAATCTGAAGTGAAATTAGAAGGCAAACTTGTTTTTTCCTCCTTTCATTCTACAAGAAAAGCCAGAGAGTAGAGAGATATCTGCTTACCTACTATATTGCATCTGAAGTATCTCTTCCATGAATTTGAATGTCACACACTGACATGCCCTAAAATGTTCTTTTATTAGTTTTTCTCAGCCATTAAGTGGTTACACAAATTCCTATTATTTTAAACAAATAGATCATACCAAAACAGGTCAAGACTGGATTTTTTTTTCATGTGTTGGAATTTGGTAATGTCTCACCTGGTATTAGTTGGAAATCTAAACTTTAAATTTAGCCATTCTTTTCATTTCATTTTTTTAATATTACTGGGAATGGAAGTCAAGGAGTTTCTCACACTAAGACTAGTGCTGAGCTAAGCCCCTTGCCGTCACTGCTCTCTATTAGAACTACAATAGCCATGTGCAAAACACAATCCCAGAGGCTGCCATCACTTCCAAATTTATAGACTGTGACATGGAAGGGTGAGAAACAATGCATTTCTCTCCTTAGTTGCTTTTTGTCAGTGTTTAATCACTGTACCAGAACTGTAACTAAACCATCCTTACACACTTTTTCATACTAATCTTTCAACTCTTTAGAATACAACATACAAGTTTTATAGTTATATAAATCTTACCCTTCCCTCTCCAACTCCTTCCATTTCTCCCCCATCCCCTATCAAATTAATGGCCTCTTAATCTTTAACTCTTATTGCGTCACGTTTACAAATACAGCCTTGTGGGTTCATTAATGTTGTTCCTATATATGCATGTTGAGGGGTAACCATCTGGGATCAGGTGGATTATCAGGGATCTTTGCCTGATAAAAGACTGATTCTTCCTCTTGGCAGCCATTCATTCATCACATGGAGCTCTTCACCTGGAGGACTGGGCCCTTGTAATATTTTCCCAATCTATGTAAGCATGGGAACTAATGTTACTGTTGTGCAGGTGTTGCTAAGATGGCCATATTGTTGATATTTCTAGGATACAATTTGGCTGCCATACATAAAAGGTATAATGTCACAGCAAAGGACAATGCCCTCTGGCTCTTACAACATTTTTGTTCCTTGTTTCTGAAATGTTCCCTGGGACTAGGATTTTTTTTTATGGGTTTGTGTTTGTCAATCTCTCACCTAGTATTGGTGAGATTTGTGTTTTTGAACTATCAAGTAAGGTACAGCAACTGATGGCTAGTCAGTGTTTATATTTGACCAGTTGTTAATACCTGTAATGGCCTCCACCACTTGCAAAAAGAAACTTCTTTGATGATGGATGTGAGCTACACTTATAGGTGGGTATAAAAATATTAGGATACAAGTAGAAAACACCAGTTTTGGAAAGTGGAAATATTACATTCTCCTCCAGAGTCTATGACCTCACTGAATATATTGTCCAAATCAGAAATATTTCTTCAAATATCTGCCATCTTATTGCCGTGGAGGCTTTCAAGATCCTTTATCCTAACTTTTGTAAGTCATGGAACTTACTTTTGTCAGTTAACTATTACTGCAGGTAGTTGTGTGCTGTCACGTGGTGCAGGGAATCAAATCTGGGTCATAGGCAAGAGCAGCAGTGCTCTTTCTTGCTAATTCTTCTCCCTAGTACCATCGTTTGATTTTGTGCCTGATGAGATGTATTGTTTTTTGTCTTGCCGTAGAATCATTTATCTATGTCCCTGAATTCAATTTGCTTAGGAATTTTGGGTCTATACCATAACTGGTAGTGGCCTACATTCTCCTTCATTCCACTTTCTTTAATTTTGCTATTAGTATAATTCTATCATAAAATAAGTTTGTGTCTCTCCTTTTCTTTTTCTAAAACAGACTGCACAGGATTGCCATCTATTTTGTGAAGACTTGGCAGAGTTTTCCAATGGAACCATCCACATATAGAGTTGTTCTGCAAGCCTTTTACGCATTCAGATTTGTTTTTGCTTATGATACTAGCCACATGGTTTAATTCTATTTAGTTGAGATGTTATAGTCTATAACTCTGTATGAATTGATCTGTTGATAAACTATTTTCTTATACTGGCCTTTTCATAAGCACTATTTTTATGCTTTCAAGGGCTTTTTGTTTTCTGCTGTTTGGTTACATTGATTTTTATTTGCCTGTAACTATTTTACCATTTTCCTACTTTAAATTTACTTGACTCTTGGTTTTCTTTTCTTTTTTTTTTTTTAATTATATTGTTGACTTACCAATTTAAGACCTTTGTTTATTTCTTAGTATAAGCATATGTCTTGTGAGTTTTATCTTCAAAACTGTGTTGTGTGCACTCCAGTCCTCCAGATATTTTGACTTATTCAAATTTTATCCCTGTGTAAATTTGCGTACTCCACCTTTTCTGAAATTCTTCCTTGAGCCATTAGTACCTGGGAAGTTTGTTATTCAATCTTCCAGTGGACAGACTTGTTATTCTTTTCTCTCTTTTACTAAATTTAGTTGATTTCATTGGCATAATAGAGCATACTCTTATGCTCTTATGATGTAAACACTTACAAAGTTTTGAGATTTTTCTTTTCTTTTTTACCCTTACAAAGTTTGGTCCATGTTGGAAAATATTTTATAGATGCTGGAAAAATATAAATTTAATTTCTGTCAGCTAGAGTGTCCTATTAATAGCAATTTTGCCACCTTAATGGTTTATGATGATCAGGTTTTCTACACTATATTTGTGCTGTCTGTTTGAAACGCCTATAAATTTCTAAGAGAGGACTGTTGAATTCCCTAACTACAAGGGTAGTTCAACTATTTTATAGAAATGCAATATATATATGTGTGTGTGTGTGCTTGCATGTGCATGTCATTTTACAATATGCCTATAGCACATGAAAATTGCATAATGTTTCTTAGGACACAAACTTTCTTTTACCTTCTGTGCTAGATAAGTTTTACTGAAGCATGTAGTAACACAGTGACATGCAGAGGTATGAATAGAGCCTGGATTGTGTAACTTTCATAGTTTCTCAACTCACTGATTTTCCATACATAAACTTACTTTTGCTATTTTATTACCACTGCTTCTGTCAGATTAGACATGAAGAGGATCTTTAATTCCTTTGGATCTTTTCTGAACCAATGAGAAACAATTTAGGAAAAATTCTTCCTCATAGGGCTATATTATCTAATGAAGCACAGCTGATTTCTGTTGGCTAAGTAGTCTCAAAAAAAAAAAAAAAAGTTTTCTAATGTGTCCAAGATTCAATAATCGCTGAATCAGTACATCTTTATGTAAGAGAAAAATAAGAAAACTCTGCAGCAAGCATGATGAACACAGTTTTAATTAAAAACAGTTCTACAGCTGGCAGCTGTCTTTTCCTGTGTTTTTAAGTTCTTTTAAAAAAAATCTTCTCGATTCTTAAAAACAAATTCTACCTTTTCTTATGACATATATTTTGATTTTTTCTGATAGATATGAACAAGAATCATTTTTTAATTCATATTATCGCAAATATATCAGCTTTAGTTATATGTTAGAGTCAGCCAACAAAGGGGGTGTGTGGAATAAAAGCCTGCCCCCTACTCCCTAGAGTGTGAGCTCAGCTTTGGGAAGATAACAAAACACTTATGTAAGAGATTAGTTCCTGATGTTTATTCAGTTCAGTCCACAAAATGTGCTGTTTGCTTAAAATCAAAACCCAGGTTTGCTCTTTCAGTCGGTGTCTTATGCCTTTGTATGCATTGTGCCACAGTCTTACAAAAGGTCTCAAGCATAAATCCTAAATCCTATTAGAGGTTTCTAACTTCTATCTCATTGTGTCTGGCAATATCTTCTCTTTCATCCTAAATTATCGCTGCTATGGCAAGCCGATCTTCTTACAAAGAAGAAACTAATCAAAAAAATGCTCCCAGTCTTTTTAATTTCCAAAAAAAAAAAAAAAAAAAAAAAAAAAGGAGAGCACTAAGTTCGAAATTTTATAAACTGTGTTGTAATGTCTTCAAAACTCTGATAACATTGACAAACTACTTTGAAGGAGTTTTGTTATAAAGAAACAAATCCCCAGGGCCCAGAATTCTCTTATTGCCTCCTGTCTTTATTTTCACAAGGTTTCTGTTGGAGCCTCTGGGAACATCTGGGAGGGCTCTGATAACAGAATCTAGCTGTTCACAAGACAAAGCCATTTTAGTGCTGATTTTCTTCTGTGGGGAATCTTATGTTCTCATCATTTAATATCCATCCATATCAATACCATGCTCCAAACTTGTAAATGCATTTAGTAAACTTGTGTTCCATGCAGGCTTGCTTTCCACATCACTAATGGCAAATCTGATATAACAGTTTTCACTACACCACAGCTGACAGTTTGGGGAAGTATAAAGACAGGTAAGGGATACACCGTAGGATTATAGGCTACAAAGACAATTACTTTTGTTGTTTTTGCTGTTTGTTTATCTTGTTGTTTTCTGGGTCTTTTGTTTGGTTTTGGTTTGGTTTGGTTTTTGTTCGTTTGTTTGCTTTCTTGTTTATTTGATCCACTGCTAATTAACCTACAAAGTACCAGGTTTGATTCTGGCATTTTACCCTTATATGTAATTTAGTTGATCCACTTCTCCTTTAGGATCTCTCCATCACTGGGAAGAGAGGCCCCTTGGTTTTGCAAACTTTATATACCCCAGTACAGGGGAATGCCAGGGCCATGAAGTGGGAGTGCGTGGGTAGGGGAGCAGGGCAGGGGAAGGGAATAGGAAACTTTTGGGATAGCATTTGAAATGTATATAAAGAAAATATCTAATTAAAAAAAAAAAGATCTCCCTTAGCCTGCAGTCCTGCTTACACCCTCCCACTCCAAGAACGTCCTCTTCACCTTCATGTCTAATTGAGTCTATTGGCTCATTTACCTCACTCTCTTAAAACTATTTCCTACCCCCACCCCATGATTCTCTCTCAAGAACCCTACATAAATATATACTTATGGAACTTAGAGGCTAGAATCTAGACAAGGGTCATATTATAGGGAATATGTGGTATTTGTCCAAGTCTTTGTTATTTAGTGCTGTATTACAATAATACTTATCAAAGATCCACTCCTTTGATGAAGTTTCAGATGTATAAATATTATTCTTGACCATGGGCACAAGTATACCACATCTTGAGAACTTGGTGATCCATTCTAACTTACCGTTTATGATGATTGATTATTTACTTTTAATTTACCCTACCAATGCAGCTTAAAACTACAAATCCATTTGTTAGCCCTATATAATTGTCTAGTTTAGATTCTTCATGTTATTGCAATCATGAAATGCATGTTTCTTGTAAGTAGCTTATTGAGTTAATAGCTTGATAATTGTAGATATTGCTTATTTTCCAACTCTCCATGCATTTGTTTACAAAACTTTAGTTAAAAATCATACAAGTTGACATATCCCATCATTTCATAGATGTATTAGCTTGTCTTGTGTGTACTGCAAAGTTTTGACCAGAGCAACTTAAGTCAGAAGGGGTTCACTTTGTTTCATACCCAAGGCACAGTCATCAGTGTGGGAAAATCATGGCATCAGCTGGTCACAGTTCATCTGCAATAAGGAGACAGGTCTCAGCTCCCTTTTTAGTCTACCCTAGCTCGTGGGATAATGCTGAGTATAGTTAAAGTGGCCTTCCCACCACAATTAACCTATTCTACGTAATCTCTTACAGCCATGCGCATGGGGCTTGTTTTGGAGTAATTCTAGATAAAGTTGAAATCCCAAATTAAATATGAAAATAGGACAAGTTGCTTTAAAAAAAAACACTTCATTGGAAATAACTTTTCACAAATTGCATTGCTGAGGTTTGCATTTAGCTATAGATATAGATATAGTAAATATTTGGAGCTAAAACTATGTTCTTAATTATTATTGATACAACTATTTATTGGGACTGAGATTATTAAGTCCTTCTTAGCCAATTAAAGAATATATTATTTTTTAAAAATGAAGACATTTTGTACCTAAAGATTTATGACTTGTGTAAGTTAGTTGGGAATCTATCTGCCTCAACCAGCTATATAATTCCTGGGCTTATATGTAAAGAGTGCATAATCCAATCACATGGACACTTGTTCCACCATGTTCACTGATGCTCTACTCATAAGAGCCAGATTCTGTAAAACAAAACAAACAAAAAGTACATGTCACTCAACAGAAAAATAGATAAAGAAAATGGTATAGTTATACAATGGAGTTTTACTTGGCTGTTAAATAAATAACATCCTGAAATTTGTATACAAATGGATGGAACTAGAAAAAAAATTCATTCAAAGTGAGGTAATCCAGACCCAGTATGATAAATATGGCACATAATCACTATATGTGGGTATTAACCACTAAGTAAATTACAACCAAACTACAAACTATAGACCCAGAAAGGTCAGCTATAGAGGAAAGGACAAGGGAGGGGTCACATGTATCTCCCTAGGAGAGGGAAATGCAACAAATTGCATGAGTGTACCAGGGTTGGGGGGACAGGAATGGGAGGAGAGAGAAGGGAGATGCTGTTGAAGAAGGTAACACAGGAAGAGGTAGCTAGAATAAAGGCATATTTGATGGGTGGTATGGAAACTGAATGAGTGGAAACTTCCTAAAATATATGAAAGCAAGCCTAAGGTATTCTCCAAATAATGAGGGAGACAGACATTCGGCTAACTTGTTGTCTGGTGTCACCAAAAACCGGTTCTAGTACCTCGACCAGGTTACATCCAATTGAATTGTTGGCCAAAGGGGTCCCATGAAAATTCCCCAAAGGACCATGCCTGTTGTCAAGATATTTCCTCTCCACAAACTATTATCCCATTTCATCTGTACTATTCATTTATAAATAATTCATTTATAATAAATCAGCATTTTTACATTTACGCTATTAATTATTTCTATTACTGCTATGACCATCTCTTTGAACTGTTTTAAGCATCCCATTTCTCCTTACATGTATAAAATCTCAAGCTTACCAATGAGTTTTGGTATACATACATTTTTGCTGAACTTTTGGAAAAAGAATTAAACACTTGTACAAACACAAATCTTCCTTTGTAACAGAGAGCTCATTATTGAGCTTTGATGATCAGCATTTTAAAATTAAGAAATATACAATATATCTGCATTATAAACTCATTTTTCATGAAAGTTAATAGAGGAATGTATTAAATGTGACATACACTATATGTTACATTAGCTCTCTCAGATCCTCATGTTTCCTGGAGTCTTGTATACCCTAAGTCAAGATGAGAGACTGAAGGATTGGTAAGGTTTCATTATGAAAATTGTTAGCTGAACATCAGGTTAATTGGCTACCATTGATTCTCTAATGATTTTCTTCTTAACGTGAATGGCTGTGACCTGTATACTTACAGTTCCCAGACTTCTCTGACTTGAGAAATTAGAAAAGAAAAAAAACCCTATGCCTTTCAAGGGCTGTTAGCAGAGGTAGAGGGCAAATCGCACGCAGCCTGTAGAGAAGAAGAGGAACTTCTTATAGTCTATGCAAATGGCTGAAAACTGGAAAGAATAGGACAGACAGGATGAAGTTCGTATTTTATACTAATAATGTGCTTCAATTAACACTCATTCTTTCTCCCCAGGTCATTAAATTTGAAAGGACTATGTTGTTCACTAATCTTTAAGAAGGAGAAAGCTCAGGCCAGAACATCGACCTAGGCTATCCTGAGATCTCTGATTTAATGATTTAAAAACTATTAAAGAGAACATCATTAAAACATTTCCCACGATGGATGTTTTTATATCAAAGACACTCATAGTCAACTATTGGATGGAACACAGGGCCCCCAATGGAGGAGCTAGAGAAAGTACCCAAGAAGCTAAAGGGGTCTGCAACCCTATAGGTGGAACAACAATATGAACTAACCAGTATCCCCGGAGCTCGTGCCTCTAGCTGCATATGGATCAGAAGATGGCCTAGTTGGCCATCATTGGGAAGAGAAGCCCCTTGGTCTTACAAACTTTATGTGCCTCAGTACACAGGAACACCAGGGCCAAGAAGTGGATGTGGGTGGGTAGGGGAGTGGGGGGGGGGGAGGTCTGGGGGACTTTGGGGATAGCATTTGAAATGTAAATGAAGAAAATACCTAATT
Source organism: Mus musculus (assembly GCF_000001635.26). Lineage (NCBI taxonomy): Eukaryota > Metazoa > Chordata > Mammalia > Rodentia > Muridae > Mus > Mus musculus. The sequence continues at coordinate 97,418,736 of NC_000076.6, read as the reverse complement.
AAAAATAAATTTTAAAAAATGCCGGGTGTGGTGGCATATGCCTTTAATCCCAGCACTCAGGAGGCAGAGGCAGGCAGATTTCTGAGTTCGAGGCCAGCCTGGTCTACAAAGTGAGTTCCAGGACAGCCAGGGCTAGACGGAGAAAGCCTGTCTCGAAAAACAAAACAACAACAACGACAACAACAAAAACCAACCAACCAAACAGAGACTAGGGTGTTTGCATATAATTAGTTGGTCTCCAAGAGTTTTTCCATCAACATGGAAGTTATACAATCTTGGGGTCCATATCTACATTATGCGCTGATGATGTTTCTGTCTCAAATTTGGTTCTGAATTTTCCTACCCGCTCGTGTACAGGCCAGGACAAGATTAGACAATTAGTTAATAGTGATCTAATTTTTTTATGTTTCCAATAAAGATGAAAGCTAATGTAGAATTTAATTTAGGAATGATTTACTAAACATATAACATGTGTATGGCTCTGGGCAAACACTGTACAGGAGACAAAAATGAGATGAATTTTTTTCTTTAAAATGACATTTAGGCTCCGGGGAGATTCTCTGTGGGTAAAGGAACTTGCTGTCATGCCTAGGACTCACAGTGGAGAAGGAAAGAATCTATTTCTGCAAGCTGCTGTCTACATTCTTTCCATCGACAGCCCAGGTGCATTCGCAGACATAAAATAATTAAATGTGATAAGTTTTCCCAAAAGGACACATAGTAAAAAATGGAGGAGGTATGTCAAGATAATTTTGACATGAAGTATATAAGATATGTCACAAGAGGAATAACATCTGCCATGAATTCACCTGTGAGGAAGTTATTAAAGACAACAACCTTTAGGAACATAGTAGAGACATTGAATTTTATCCGGTTTAGGAGGTTTCAGACTTAGTGAGAGTCAGACCCTCTAGAGGGCTCATCAATACCTAGATTAGTTAGCTGTAGCTCCACAACTCCTGATTCAGTAAAAATTCAGCTGCAAAATAACATTTGTTCCAAGTTCCCAGTAATAAGAAGACAACTCTTGTGTCTGTTTAAGAACCACAATATAGCCCATGCATCTACCTTTCATAGAAGAGAAAATAGATAAGAGAGGGGAGACAACTTGTTAAAATAGTCACAACTTATTAGTAGTTGAGCTGGACTTAATCTCCAAGTGACATGTTATATATATTTGCATTATCTTACTATAATTTCTTGAGCAAGTTTAAATATCATTATTCTCATTCTCTCTTTTATTGTTTGTATTTTGGGGGGTGAGGGAATTGGCCTTATTCATTCTTTGTTGCTGCTGTTTGACAATAGAGCCTAGCTATGCAGCCCAATTGGTCCTTATATTTAAGGTCCCTCTGTTTCATCATCTTTGGTGCTTGGATTTTTCACCAATAACAATTTAATATTCAGCCACAAGTGTACACTGAATATTCCACATTACCATGAATTAAAATACTAAATAATTGGACATGAAAATTGATTTTAAAAATTGATTTTAAACTTTTAATTTAATGATATAAAATAGATACAAGTCACATTCACCTTTATGGTGTCTCATAGCCACTTTAATAAATTAGCCAAAATATAAGAAAATTCAATTAATGATGAGTTAAGATGAATGATCCATCCCATATACAACCACCAAACCCAGACACTATTGCATATGCCAGAAAGATTTTCCTGATAGGACCCTGATATAGCTCTCTCTTGTGAGACTATGCCAGTGCCTGGCAAATACAGAAGTGGATGTTCACAGTCATCTATTGGATGGAACACAGGGCCACTAATGAAAGAGCTAGAGAAAGTACTAAATGAGCTAAAGGGGTCCACAACTCTATAGGAGGAACAACAATATGAATTAACCAGTACCCCCCACTCCCCAGAGCTGTGTCTCTAGTTGCATATGTAGCAGAGAATGGCCTAGTAGGCCATCAATGGGAGGAGAGTCCTTGGTCTTGTGAAGATCATATGCCCCAGAACAGGGAAATGCCAGGGCCAGGAAGCAGGAGTGGGTGGGTTAGCGGGAAAAGGGTGGTGTGATGGTATAGGGGGCTTTGGGGATATCATTTGAAATGTAAATGAAAAAAATACCTAATAAAAATGTTTTTAAAAATTTAAAAGAAAAAAGAAATCCCAAGACAGGAATTTTATTTCCCTTTACAGGTTTGAAGGGTTTAAACTTCAGGGATAGTTTTCTAACGAACACATAAATCTTCAAGTTAATGCTTTGGCATAAACTACACAAAAGATTTGGTTCAAGGGGAAATTAAAAAGAAATATTTTGCTCAAGAATTCAATTTCCTCAGTCTTATTTTTATTTATTATATTTACCCACTAAAGGCTGTCATAAGATTTCTGAATTAGACTCATCTGGCCTTATTATCTAATATGAAAAATTATTAACTGCAGACTCAATATGAAACTAAAGGCCATCCTGTTCCCGTGCTAGACTTAACTTTATCCACAGCAATGATACCTGAGTGTTCCATTTTGTATTTTAGAGAAACCAGGCCATTAAGAGGATGTCATAGTGTTGGACTGCTTTAAACATTTCTGCAAAATTAGTACAATGTTCAATTGCTCCCTAGTTTTGGGCTGGTTTTAGATTTGCAGTTTCAGCAGGCACTGGCCATCCAGGTAGAGCACTCATGAACCATTGGACATGTGAATGCCATGTGGCTTTGTTGCTGTTGATTCGAGGTGAGCATCTGTGATAACAAAGTGTCAAGAGATGGGGCTGATACCTGAAAAAGAATAAAGGTGGAAAAGCACTCAGACCCCAGAGCAGGTATCTGAATATCTTGGCAGTTTGTTGAAAAGGGGACAAAGCAGGGGCTTTCCATTAGAAAGTCTCTAATGACATAGAAAGAATGTCACCTGTCATTCCTCTCTCTGGCTTGCTCCATCTCTGTCATGATCAAGTTGCAGTGTGGGCTAGGTATAGTCTTTATGACTGAGTACATTAGCCATCCCATGAAGGAAATGACAATGAATTTTCTATAAGGATATAATCCCAAAGAGACTACCCATGATGAAGGTGATTGCCTATGCACATATGGGCAACAAGTAGGCTCAGTGGGTTTTAAAAGTGTGCTCATAAAGTTGAGGAGGAAAAATGATAATAAGGGGAACATGGGATGAGTTTGAAGCTATGGAATGGAATAGATTTGATAATCGCATATAATGTGTAGGTATTTAACCATAAAGAGTGATGTTAGCAGCTATAATTCTTATACAAGGCCCATCACCTCCAGAGCTGAGCTAATATGTTGCTACTGAACACAACCTCTCAACTACACTAGAGGTAGTGAGAAGCTTTCACTGTGTGCTTGCTCATGATCTCTCTATCTCCGGCTCTCTCTGCCTCTTTGTCTCTGTCCCTCTCTGTTTCTCTCTGTATCTGTATCTGTATCTGTATCTGTATCTGTATCTGTATCTGTATCTGTATCTGTATCTGTATCTGTATCTGTATCTGTATCTGTATCATCTGTCTCTGTTTCTCTCTCTCTCTCTCTCTCTCTCTCTCTCTCTCTCTCTCTCTCTCTCTCTCTCTCTCTCTCTCTGTGTGTGTGTGTGTGTGTGTGTGTGTGTATACATCCATCTGCCTGTCTGTCTCATCCAAGTCTTTACTTGAAGATAGTGACAATATACTGTATCAACATGTGTCCAAAGGCGTGCAAACAGCAGAAGCACAGGTTGGAATACATTTACATATCTTTTACAGCAGTGGTTCAGAATTTCAAGAAAGGTCAGTGCTGGGCAAGGAACTGGCTGGTAGATGGAGACACACAAAGTACGGACAGAGTGATAGGACCAAATGCTATCAGAACAGGACAGGAGGTGAGAACTGCAGTCTATTGCTCAGGCCTGAGTGCTCCCTTTTGGTCCCAGTCAGGCTATGGTGAATTTGAAGAGGAAAATGAAGAAATCTTAAAAGATAAATATAGAGAGTAGAAAGGAAAAGAAAGAAAAAACTGAGAAAGAATGAAAATTCAAAGACTACTAAGTTATTGAAACTTCTGGATTGTATAAATATGAGGAAATGATATAAGCAGTGATAGATAAACCATAAGTTGTTAAATAAATGATTTTCCTATTCCTCTATGACAATCTCCTTGTTTTGCTTTTTCTTCTGCTTGATATTCTACATACATACTAAGTCCTCCTAATCTATGAGTTGTTTACCTCTCTGTTTCCCCTATCATAGAAACATGATACCATTGGACACCAAAACTCACAAACCATGTATGTAGCCTTTCGCAAGAATCTCCTTTCTCTTCCTTCAACCCTTCAGCAAGAAGATGCCCTAATTTTTCTGAAGGCTCTTCCATCTGGCCTCTCCATTTCTTTAAATCCTGGTTTTTCTATTTTCTTTCAGACTTTTGTTGGTTTGTTTTTAATTTAGTTATGCTCTCATCTCCACCTTTCAAAAGTCTATCTGAGTCACTCTTTCTCACTTGTACATTGCACCTTCTCAGCAATACGAAAGCATAGATGATCCGATAGCTATATCTAAATGCTCTTCAGTGTTGAAATTGTTCTATGTTCTTGTTCCTATAAAATATTTTATAGCCTCTTTTTAAAAAATGTTATTCCCTGGAAATTTCATTCCCTGGTTGAATGTTTCTGAATTCAGACCAGGCGTTTTGTTTGTTTGGTTGGTTGGTTGGGTTTTTTTTTTTTTTCATACTATGTCTTCTCCCCTGACAACTCTTCTACCATGCAACATGCCAAAGACTTTCAATGCTGTAGGTCACCTACACATGTCTACAGTATACCTAGCATCTTAGAACTACTCTTTGCCTGGCATCAACAATGAAATAATTTACTGGGAATTGTGCTGTTCTTCACTTGCATTCACTTTCTCCTCTCCTTTCCACAGGATCTCACCTAACAGATTGGAGAATCAAGTCACCATCAGCTCCTCGCTGACTCATTTTTTTTAATTGGATATTTTCTTTATTTGCATTTCAAATGTTATCCCCTTTCCCAGTTTCCCTCCCTCCTGGAAACCTCCTATCACATCCTCCCTCCCCCTGCTTCTATGAAGGTGTTCCATCCACCTATGCATCCACTCCCACCTCCCCACACTCCATTCCCCTACCCTGGAGCATCTATTGAGTCTTCATAGAACCAAGGACCACTTCTCTCATTGATGCATGACAAGGCCATCCTCTGCTACATATGCAGCTGGAAACATGTGTACCCGTTTGTTGATGGGGTTCTGAGGGGTCTGGTTGGTTGATATTGTTGTTCTTCCTATGGGGTTACAAACTCCTTCAACTCCTTCATTCCCTTCTCTAACTCCTGTATTAGGGATCTAGTGCTCAGTCCAATGGTTGGCTGCTAGCATGCCCCTCTGTATTTGTAAGGCTCTGGCAGAGCCTCTCAGGAGACAGCCATAATAGGATCCTTTCAGCATGTACTTCTTGGAATCCACAAGTGTCTGGGTTTGGTACCTGTATATGTGACAAATCCCCAGGTGGGACAGTGTCTGGGTAGCCTTTCCTTTAGTCTCTGCTCTAAGCTGTTAATATCTCTTGGATGTCTTCCTGGTGTTCTTCCTCACAGGCTTATTCTCCTACATCCTTTCTTCCATGTGCTTCCAAGAAAGCAGTCTCTAGTAAACTCAAAATATAAGTCTAATCATGTTATTTTCTCATTAAAAATTCCCCAGAAGTTTCCCTTCATCTCCAAGATTAAAGCTAAATTACTGCCACATCTGTAGAAGGCATATATGAACCTGCATGTCTTGGTCTCTGCATACTTCTGCAACCACACCCAGCCTATTAAGTAAACTTCTTAAAAGTATACTACTAACAATTAAGGTTGCTGCAAGCTCTTGAACTTAGTCTATAATATTTCTTCTAGATAAACTCACATTTTTTATTTTGTTTTCAACACTTGAAAACACCTGTACTTCATTTGAATCCCAAGAAAGTACAATCTACTCAAAGATAATATAATGCCTCCCTAGTCTCCACTACATAATTATATCTTGAACATAATGTTAGCCTTGTGTTTATTTGTAAAATATTACAGTTTTTGTTTACTCTCTTTCTTGACTGTCATCCCATGTATTAAAGATAAATGTTGACTTTGTATCATTTCTATTCTGAGGTCTAGATCAGATTTGTCATTTTTCCACAAATGATTATTTAAATGAATTCAAATTCATCATATTTAATGCTTTTTTGAAGAAGATATTTTATCTCAAACACATCCAATTTAATAAAGGACTAACAAATTTCCAAGCACAGAAGGTCTTGATGGTATGACTTCTATACCCATGGCCCAGTGCATACATTTACAAGTTCTAGAAGATGTAAGGACATGAATTTGTTTGGAAGACATTACCAAAGGATTATTTCTTCTACATAACATGAATGAATTCTTTGGGGCACCTTTTAAAATACACTGAACTATTGACATAACCAATTTAGTTCTAGACCATGAAGAAACTAATTAGACTCTGCAATGATTTGTTAATAGAGTACATTTTTTCAGCAGAAAAAAAATGAGAGCAATACATATTATTCTCTTGTCCTGAAGCCTAGAAAAAGGCCAAGAAACTTTGTTCCCTCTTTTGTAATAAACCAAACACAGCAAAAATATTTTTAAATGTCCTCCACAGCAACAGCAAAGTCAAGTGCTATCTTGGTAAGGACCTTTTGAAAAAGAGTTATATACAGCCCTAGAGTATTGGTGAGAAACTATACAAAGCTAGCTATGGATTAACTGTGTCTTCTTCTGATGGATGATGTCTCAAATTCAGGTTCTACTCTTGTTTAATTCTAATAGAAAGAGATTAAAGTACAGAGAAAAAGAAAGAAAGAAAGAAAGAAAGAAAGAGAGAGAGAGAGAGAGAGAGAGAGAGAGACAGAAAGGAAGGAAGGAAGGAAGAAGGAGGGAGGGAGAGGGAGGGAGGAGAGAGGAAGGAAGGAAGGAAGGAAGGAAGGAAGGAAGGGAGGGAGGGAGGGAGGGAGGGAGGGAGGGAGGGAGGGAGGGGGGAGGGAGGGAGGGAGGGAGGAAGGAAGGAAGGAAGGAAGGGAGGAAGGAAGGAAGGAAGGAAGGAAGGAAGGAAGGAAGGAAAACCAAAAGGCTTGTGTTTAGTGGTACAGATGAGAGAGGTTTCTCATAATATATTGCTATTGTTTTTGGCATTTGGTTTTTATGATTAATTGATTTTGTTTTGGTGTAGATGTGTTTTCGTTTGTGGTGTGTGTGTGTGTATTTTGACACAGGACATATGTAGCCCCAACTTACCTGGAAGTCACTTTGTAGACTGACTGACTTCCAATTTACAGAGATCAAACTGATCTTGCCTCCCAGACAGTGGGATAAAAGGCAAGTGCCACATCTGTCAATATTAGATTATTTTTTATACTGCTTGTCTGTGTTTTGCTTCATTTCTGTTTGTTTTTATTAATTTGTTATTTTCATACGTGTTTTGTTCATATTGACTCCAACTCTTCTCAGGTCGACCTACCCTTCCCTTCACCTTCAATGTTGCGCCCTGACCCCTTTATTTCCTTTCAAGACCAAAATTTGCTGCACCAAGTCTTGGATGTGTCAGATGACCACAGGAGAGCAGTCTAACTTACCACTTTGAGGGAAACTCCTTTCTTATTCTCCTAGAGGCAAATAGCTCCATGGCTAGGGATGGGATTATATGCCTCTCTCTCTCTCTCTCTCTCTCTATATATATATATATATATATATATATATATATATATATATATATATATTCTGGAACTGTCTGTTTGAGGTCTGCACAGGCTTTGTACATGCTATTCTAACTGTCCCTCTGCATCTTGAGACATGTTTTTCTCCTAGAGAGGTTGCCACCTTCTAGTAGCCTAAAGCAACCAGTCAATGGAGACATAAAAGGCTTCCATAGCATGAGTGTTATAGAAAAATGTTGGATCAAATATAGTGTTTAGTAATGGGCTTTCTCTTTTTTGAATGTTTTAGTTGTTAGTTTGCCTTAGAAAGAATTTCTTCTACTATATGGAAGTATCACCTGTCAGTAAAATGCTATTGGACTATTAGCTTAGGCAGGAAATAGGGAGATAGAAGTTCTGTGACAGAGGATTTCTGAGAATAGAGTCAGAGCCTCAGAGATTCATCCCAGGCACAAAAGAAAACAGTTGCATGAAATTGAGGATAAGATAACCAACTATGTGACATGACTTAGAATAAAGTAGTTGGGTAATTAAGATATGAGCTAGTTGGGGAACAGAGACAAAGCTATTGGCCTAAGCATTTATTCATATATAAGAAATCTCAGAGTCGTTATTCCTGGGAACAAAGTGCACGTGTACAAAAACATGGGGTGGATGGCATTAACTACAGTTTACATTTAAACTAATTATTATGAAGAAGGCTATTGGATATGATTATTTTAAAAGCTCTGAAAAGCTTGTAGCTGAAAAGGGCTGATCAAATGAAGGCCCCAGGGAAAGCATGGCTCATGCATAGAATCAGCACTACCAAGATTTGGGGGAAGCAAGGCAAAGCAGTGGAAAAGAATGATTGGAAGATCCTTAGAGCTTACACTAGGAAAGTAACTTAGCTGCCTTGGCTTAATATATGAGCCCTTTGTTTCCTATGTCTGGGATGAAAGAGGTTCTCTGCGGATTCACTGAGAAGGAATGTTGGTTTGGTTGGGAGAGCCAAGGAAATTAAGGAGGTCATTCCAGAAATCCTTTGAAACTGAGCATCCTGGAGTCCCTGAACAGTTTATATGTGGATGGGATTATCAACCAGGAAAGAAAGGAAAGAAAAGAATGACTGAGAATTTTGACATTTTTACTGACAGGATAGAAAGCATGGAAAAGTGTTGCAAGAGAAATAAGTATTCTATGTTCAGTCTAATATGGGGTAGTGTGGAACAGCTTTGAAACTACACAAAGGTACCCAGTACATCGCCCTAGAGATAGAACTTTTGCAAAAGGCCCTTTGAAGACTTAGAATATGTTTGATGAAACTCAGCTGCGATTTGAGTCCAACTTCTTAGCTGAAGGACTCAGTGTGGTCTGAATCTAAAGTCTATTTATCATCTACAGGACTTTTAAACATTAGAGTTTGTCTCCCTTAAGCTTTTCATCTATAATACTAAGCTTATTTCCATAGTGTCCAATTGGAGAGATTTTATTTTTTTTTATTATTATTAATCAGCCTTCACCTCAGGTGGCCTGCCTGCTGTTGTTTTCAAAATATTAAGCCTGGTGCTTATATTGCATAAGAATCCCCTTTATTTGACCTGAACCATTCTTTCTCTCTTGACAGACAGGATGTGACCTAAGACAAAGGGTTCACAGAGCTGCCCTGCTAGTACAGCTGGTGCTCATTGCTGCCAAGACTTTGGGAAAAGCTGTTGTCTCCAGCCCCAGAGGTTGCTGTGAGTGGGGAGGTAGGATTCCTTGGGAATCACCACTGGTTGGGCCCCTTTGTGGGTGGCATGTTTATCTTTCTCCTTGAAAAACAAAAGGTCAACTAGGAACACATGTCCCTAGAGCAACAAAAAATTCACGGGGGATGCTAACCCTCAGCAAATGTGGACCTGGAAGAACAGGGAGAGCAGAGTCCGCCCCCTTCGAGAGGAAGTGAGTTGGTAGCTCAATGAATCTTTTTATTTCAATTTAATTCCCATCTGCATTATCATGTGGTACAAGACTTCGGTGGAGAAATTATCTGGAAAAACAATGAATATTGAACTAAAGATTCTTCACGCTTGAATAATACTTAAAATAGACGTTTTAATTTTAATTGAGAAAACCTGGTGGTCTCGGTCAGTCAATGGCACTACCGATTTCAGAATGTATCATTCAGTTGCACTTGACATGATGTGATATAGACAGCCTTCTGTTCTCATCACAGAGCCTAATTTTTACACGTATGACCAAGGGAAAATGTATTTTGTCATTTGTTCTCAGTTTCAAGTCATCTAATCCTTCTGTGGCTTTGTGACTCTTTGAACACATGGAAATCAACACATAAAAATGAAAATATGTCATAAGCATCATGGAGCAAGATAAAAGGATGGGGAACAAGAACAGAGAATGAGAATACCAAAGGAAAAGCATGCCATTCAAAATTCTTCCCAATTTCAGGGGAAAAGAGAAACTCGGGGGTTAGATCATGCAGAAGAGGAGAGCTCCCTGAACAGCACTTGTCCTGACTTCCTTCAAGGTGCTCAAAACATTCTTTTGAACAATGTTTTAGAGTAGACCTCAGAGGTTTCAGATCTAATAACCACAGATGTGAAGAAAACATGATTAACACGGGTTAATCTGTAAATTATCTACCTCCTTCGTTTTCAAGCTCTATGGGCTTTACTGTTCCAAAGGAAAAGCAAAGACTCTGCTCTGTTGCCCTTCATCTCTGTGCTGGATAGTTTTATGTCTGCTTGACATAAGCTAGAGTTAACAGAGAGCATAGGGCCGCCGCTGAGAAAATGTCTCCATAAGCTCAGCCCATAGGCAAGCTCAGAGAGTATTTTCTTAACTGGTGATTGATAGGAGGCCCAGCCCACTATGAGTGATACCACCCTTGGGCTTGTGGTCCTGGATTCAATAAGAAAGTGGGGCGAGCAATCCATGATGAGCAAGCCAGTAAGCAGCACCCCTCCATGGTCTCTGCATCAGATCCTGACCCCAGGTCCCTGCCCTGTTTGAGTTCATTCTTGTCTTCTCTCAATGGATGTGTTACATAAGCAAAATAAACTCTATTACCTCTCTACTACCCCTTCAAAAGGTTGTTGTAGATGTACCAAGCAGAGATATCAACTAGAACTGTTAAAACCAAAAATTAACAGGTGTACTTATGGATAGTTGCTATGAGGATCTAGAAGAGTAAGAGAATGTATCCCCTTTTCCCACTTTCTGGTCTCATCTACACTGCTACAGGTTTCCTGGAGCTTTTGGAGTCAGGGAATTTTAATTCCATAGGAGTAATAGGATCACAGATCTTGGTTCTATATGTGCTCTAGAAATGCATACCTGGCTCTTCATACTTGATATCTTAATTAGGGTTTCTATTGCGCTGAAGGAACACCATGGCCATGGTAACTCTTTTTTTTATTTTTTTTAGCATTTATTTATTTATTTATCTATTTATTTATTTTTTTATTAGGTATTTTCCTCGTTTACATTTCCAATGCTATCCCAAAAGTCTGCCATACCCATCCCCCCAACCCCCTACCCACCCACTCCCCATTTTTGGCCCTGGGGTTCCCCTATACTGGGGCATATAAAGTTTGCAAGTCCAATGGGCCTCTCTTTGCAGTGATGGCCGACTAGGCCATCTTTTGATACATATGCAGCTCTTAATAGGAAAAACTTTTAATCGTGGCTGGCTTACAGTTCCAGATGTTTAGTCCATTATTGTCATGGCAGTTCTCTCTATGAGTTCTGGAGGAAAGAGAAGCTGCTCTACAGAATAAGGAGAATCCTTACTCTGACTGACACGACACATGCTCTGAACAGACATCTCATAATTTTAAGCATATATAAGGAATGCAATGAATACACATGAGAGTGTGACTTGAATTTTCCACAGACTGCGTCTCCTCAAGGAGAGATTTACCTTACTTGTGCCTGTGCATAATGATAAGTTAGGCATTCCTCCTCTGGTGAAATGAGCCAATTCCATCCAGATTAGAATATGTATAACTGATAAAGGCAGATTTATTGGGAAATCCCTCTCAGGTGAGGTCACTGGTCCCAAGAAATTAGGTCAGGGAAATTGCCATGGACATAGACAGAGAGGAAGTGGAAGATAAAGAGAGAAGACTCACATGCAGAGAGAGAGAGAGAGAGAGAGAGAGAGAGAGGGAGGGAGGGAGAGGGAGAGAGAGAGAGAGAGAGAGAGAGAGAGAGAGAGAGAGAGAGAGAGAGGTCTATCAAAATGTCTGTAATATATGGAAGACAGAAGAGCTTCGGGGGAGGAAAAAGCCATGCCCTAGGCTGGAAAGTTCAACTGATCTCATTAACTTATTTTGCGAAAGACCGGTATTTCATTTAAAAAAAATAAGAAGACACTAAAATAGAGAAAGACCACCCATGCTTATGAATTGGAAGAATTAATATCGTAAATTTCAGGCCCATCATCATCAAAATTGCAATTCCATTCTTTAAATAAATAGAAAAGAAAATAAAACCTTAAACTTTGCAATGAAGGTCTAAAACATTCCAAATAGACAAATAAATCCTGAACCAAAAAAGAAAAAGAAAAGAAAAGAAAACCAACCCCCAGCCCAACATGCTAAAGGTGTCACATTATTATTCAAGCTATACTATGTACTCTGTAACCATAGTAAAGTAAACAACTTGTTACTGGCACCAAAGAAGAAATGAAGATCAATGACATACAAGATTTAGGCATAAGTTCATTTAAGTACTTCTATGTGATATTCGGCAAAGACCTAAAAATGTATGTTGGAGAAAAGGCAATCTTCAAAAAATTATGGTGGTCATACTGGGTCTCCACATGCAGAAGACTGAAAATGGGTCACTCTTTTTCTCACTGTTCACAAAAATAAACTCTAAATTTATCCAAGACTTAGGATCTGAATTCCTGAAACAGAGAGAGGAAATTGTAAACACTTTAATACACAAACATTGGAAGAGATTTCTGAAGAGGACTCTGGTCAGTGAAGGAGAAGAAGAAGAAGAAGAAGAAGAAGAAGAAGAAGAAGAAGAAGAAGAAGAAGAAGAAGGAGAAGGAGAAGGAGAAGGAGAAGGAGAAGGAGAAGGAGAAGGAGAAGGAGAAGGAGAAGGAGAAGGAGAAGGAGAAGGAGAAGGAGAAGGAGAAGGAGAAGGAGAAGAGAGGAAGAAGAAGAAGTAGTAGTGAGGGAAGAGGAGGGGAGGGGGAGAGGGAGAAGGAGAAGGAGGAGAAGGAGAAGAAGAGGAGGAGGAGAAAGGCTTCTATAATAAAAAAAAAACAGTTCATTGATTAAATGAAGAGACAATGTTCAGATGCTGGCTAAACATTGAAATATTTGGTTGCTATCTAGAATATACAAGGAACTGAAAATTATACAAGAAATCAAATAATGAATGGACTCATGAAATCATCAGAAAGTTCTTAAAATATGAAATACAAATGGCCAACAAACACACAGAAAATATTCATCTCATTAGCTGTCTGAAAAATGAAATGTAAAACTACACTGAAATTGCATCTTACCTGGGACAGAATGGTACTCATTAAGAAAACAACAGATGCTGAGAATACTGTGGAGAAAGGAATGCTGTATACTGATGGAGGGATGCTAATGAGGCCAGCCACTGTGAACAACAATATGAAAGTGTCCAAAACAAACAAACAAACAAACACAAAAACAAAACAAAACACAATACTACAACAAAAGCAAAACAAAGAAAAACAAACAAAACACCCTTGAGAACTCATCTTCCATATGACCCAACTCTTAGAATTTACCCAAAGAATTTTAAGTTCAAGTAAAAACAATGCTTGCCTGTCGATATTCTTTTAACACTATACACAGTTGTTGCTAAGTTACAGGATTAACTCAAGTGGGCAACAACAGAAAAATACTTAGAGAAGTTTTTTGAAAATGTCTTATGCATACTAAATGGCCTTTATGTTTAGCTAGAAAGAAGAATGAGGTTATTGTTTATAGAAAAATAGATGTAATTGCACATAATCATATTAAGCCAGTTTTATATAAATACAAAAATCATATTACACACACACAATGTGTGTGTGTATGTGTGTGTGTGTGTGTGTGTGTGTGTGTGTGTGTGTGTGTGTGTGTGTGTGTATGTGTGTGTGTATAAATGAAACTTTCTAGAGGATCACAGGGAACTAAAGAAGAAGGTGTTGTTAGGCAAGGAAAGCTAAGGAGGAGGGAATATGATTAACACACTGTACATTTGTACAAAAGCTTAAAAGTTAAATTTTAAGGGAGAAATTTTTATATATTTTCTTAATAATAATAACCAGTTATATAAAATTTTATCTTACTATATATACTATAAGCTGATGTATTTAATTATTCTGATGTTTATACAACAGAATCCAACTTCTAGATCTTCACAGCAAATATGAGCTGCTTTGATAGGTCCTGTACTGTTGATAGATTGTCCTTTAGATGTTGGCAAGCTTAAAGAATGTCATGGCTGAGCCTCTTTATAATCAGCCTTTGTGAAACTCAGGACTGGATCTGGAGGATCCAGATTATCTGCAGGATCTTGATCAGAGGGATGGGACCTGAGACAGACTGTTGGGACATGAGAGGATACATAATGTCCAGAAAACCATTAAGTGATAACTATCTCTAATCCAGGAGTCCTAAAGCTTGTGAGATTGCAATATCTCACAGGATTTCTGTTAAAGAACAAGAACAAACAGACATACCAATGCCTCCTTCCCTAAGAATAAATCCAAGTGAGTCTGTAAATCACATGCTTAGGAAGGCAGTCTGTTCTGGAGAATTTAGATAGTATAAAGTCTAAGATGTAAAATGATCCATCTGGTCATATTTTAGTCTGAACCTCGAGGATGTGCCTTTTTCTATGCTGTAATAAATTCAACCTTATACATGATGCTCTGTGAACATCCTCTGGATTCCTGGAGTAAAAATCATAGGGACACGGAGGAGAAGGGAGGCCAAAGTGGAACCTTGGTGATTGTAGCGGTAGGTAGTACATTATTCTGCTCTAACATCCCTTTCAGCACCACGACCTCCTCACTGTCTGCTCAAATGCTCTGGATTCTCAAATAAAAGACAGACACACAGCCTTATATTTAATATGCCTTAAACAGCACAATGTCTAGGCACTTCCAAATCTCCCTGTGGCTAACATACTCTCCCCTCCAATATTCCTGAATCCTTTTCTTACTAAAACCTATATTCCATCTTGGCCGCCCTGGATCCTGGAGAGCCTACAGCCCCCCTGAGCCACAATCCCTGACTCTTCCCTGTTGGCAGTCCCTCTGTCCTGCACTTCGCAGGCCTGATTTTTCAGATTCACCATCATGGGCGTTCTCTCTCTTTCTCTCTCGTGCATCCCTTGCCCAGGAACCTCAAGTACTCTCTCTCTCTCTCTCTCTCTCTCTCTCTCTCTCTCTCTCTCTCTCTCTCTCTCTCCCTCCCTCCCTCCCTCCCTCCCTCCCTCCCTCCCTCCCTCCCTCCCTCCCTCCCTCCCTCTCTCTCTCTCTCTCTCTCTCTCTCTCTCTCTCTCTCTCTCCCTCTCTCTCCCCAACCATTATTAGCCACCGGCAACTTTATTTACCAATTAGAGCCATCTGGGAGCAGAGACCCGGAGCATCTTACATGCAGACAATGCGAATTTCCATGGAATTTGGGTACCCATAATGCAAGCATTAAACCAAAGCTACAACAGGTCTAGCCATCGTTTTCATTTGGTAGGAAGAAAGGAAAGAACCCATGCAGAATTTGTGTGATTTCTAGAGCATTTTCATCTATCAAACTCATTCTCTATAGGAGTGGAAAAGAAATACCAGTGCAAACTCTCTTCTCTTTATTTCAAACACATTTACTCTGGCAACACTCATCTACACAGCCTTAAGTAGTAGTTGTTGCTGTGGGGCCAGCCAGCTGGTCTCTTTCCTAGTTCTAAGGTAAACAGAATGTGGCCTGCTTACTCTAAGTCAACTCTCATTAGAGAATCTACGTTCTGTTTCCCTTTAAGGACCTAGTAGAAGAAGGGAGATCTTTTTTTTTCTCCATAACTCCCAGAGTTAGAATCTTCTCTTTTCCATGGGAATGACTGTAGTAGAAAAAGTTCCTAACACTGGCAGAGCAAAAGCAAGGGGACTTTTTGAGAAGAAGTTAATTGATGTGTGTAATCCAAATCAGAGTACTCACTTCTACTAAAATTTTACCTAGAGTGAAGACGCATCAAAGTTTTCTTTGAAGCATAGTGGACATTCTTGAGAGCATATTACATTTATTTTGCTCACTAACTTTTACCAAGCTCCAGTATGACCTATTTGACCCAGAAGTAAGACACTGCATCATGAGTAGGCAATTTCACTTCCTCTCATGCCAGTCAAAGATCAGGTCTTGCCCAGAAATTTCTGAACATTTGAATGTAAGTGGACGTTGCCACTTGTAGGGCAAAATAATGACAGTGGGGGGAAAATATAGACCAACATAGTCAAAGGCCAACCAAAAGTGGGTTACCTTTAAGGGAGATGGAAGAGGGATTTGAGAAGTGACTGTGAAAAAACTCCTTTTCTTTATTCTTTTCATGGATTCTTATATGTATACAGTTTACTGTGGTTGTGTTCAACCCATTATCCTTTGTGGCCTGGCTTCCCTTCCCTCTGAATCCTTTTTTCTTCTTCCATAACCTCCACTGGCTATACCACTATAGAAAATGGCACCTCACATCTATATTGTTAACAGTAATTAGTGCCTCAGAAAGAGGTGGGAGCTCATGGCTACCTCTTCTATCTGTGGTAGAAGGTTGGAGGCCTGATCCTGTGCAGATGTTTACAGTTGCTGTGCCTACGCTTGGAAGAGCAACGCTATGTCTGGGCGGTCCGGTCTCAGGACACTCTTTCTCATCTTCTGGCTTTTAACATTCTTTCTGCTCCCTACTCTCTGATGTTTCCTGTGCTTCAGAAGGGAACAGAGTGTAATGATCTCTGACTTATATCTAAATGCTTAGCCCTTGATCAGTTACAGGACACAGACATCAACCTGGAGCTGATCTGTAAGTCCCGTGTGCACTGGTTACGTCCTTGGTAACTATGAAGGTCTCTGCAGGCTGCTGAGAAAATACAACTCTGGTGTCACTCAGGTGAGGACCATGCCTGATACAATACCAAGTTTCACAGCAAGATAAGCCCAGTGGTACAACTACTTTGGAAACAACAACTGCCATCAGATGGGATTTGAGACCTATTCACAGGAAGGAATACACATCTGGTACTATAAACCTGGCCAAAAGCCTTTGGCTGGGAAGGAGATGGGCCCCAAGGAGGAACACACTACTGTTGTTACTCTAAATGAACATGGTGTCAAACTGTCCTCTGAATATTTATGTTTATGCCCATAAACTAATGCCATTCTCAGCCTGGAGCAGACGAGCTCCAATTTTTCAAAGGTTGACAGGTAACGGAGAGTCCCCTATCTGTCCAAAGCTACTAACTTCTTTTGGAACATGTTTTCAAATGAGGCATATACTGGAAAGATGTTTATGTGAAGTTTTCCTGGCCCTTGTGAACATACTTCTTACCTTATTATTGTTGGCACTTTCGAGAGCAACTGCAGGAAAGGTGCAGATTGCTTTTAACTGCTCAGTTCAAAACCTTGTTTGTTTCAAAATGATGTTGGCACACTAGACCACCCAAAATGTAGCTTTTGTGTGTACTACATATAAAGGTGGAAATTCTCCATTGAGGGAGGCCTTCATCATATATAGTTTACACATATATAAAATGCAGAGATACGATTATATCTGTTTTAAATTGGTTACAGTATCTTAGACAGTTCATACTGCTGTTTATATAATTCAATGCTACAATAATCTTCCCTTCAGAATTAGAAGTCATTTTAAAATGGTAATTTCAATGAACTGGTCATGTGTAGTTTCTCCCTGAGTATTTATGTTCATGTATGTTCACTTTGCAATAATTATTAAAGCTTGTTGTTAACATTTAACACTAGTAATACCTTTGGGGAGAAAAAAAATTCTCCAACTCTGAATATTTCCTAAACAAAATAACTTCTATTATCATAATAGTCAAGGAGCTCACTGAGTTTACAGAACAATATTTATTTTTACAGTGTTCTTATTTGTCTATGTATTGCTATAAAACGAGAGGCTTTCTAGCCTCTCCACTAGAGGTTATAAAATGAACTTCCAGATGGAAGCTGAGACACATGCAGGAAACAGGACTCTGATTGGTAGAAATGTTTCAGAAAGAAGTAATAGCAACTTGAAGTTCCAGGGGCCGGACAAGTCCCAAGGAATCCAGTGTCCCATATGGAATTAATGCCTGTACTTTCCCAGGTCCCGTGTCCTTCCGGTAGCTGGCAGAAGAGGTGGCATAACCTAGATAAATGATCATAAGTAAATTACACTCAAGAGACAAGCCAGTATGGCAGATGGTCAGTATAGTTACATTCAAAACTTTGATGTTATCTAGAACACTAAGTGATAAATTTTGCCTCTTGTGTTGCTTTCATTATTTCTTTCCACCTTTCTGTTTGTTCATTTCCTCTCCTTCTTTTCTGCTTTCTGTCCTATCTCTTCTTTCTTTTCCTCTATATTTCATGTAAATACAAGTATCATTAATGTATCATTAATTCATTGAAGAAACCTTACTAGTCCCTTACTGTACAGAAGGCTCTCTGGGAAATGTTCCTTAGCAAGGAAGAGTGACTGCATGACTCTATCCTTCTTGAAACTTCTGGAAGACACACATATGGCCAGGAAACTGAAGTAAACATTGATCTTCCTGACTTTATAGTAGGGAAGGATGCTAGGATGAATGATGTCACAGAGAGAGGGAGATCAAGGACTCATCACAATAGATAGGCCAACGTGTATGCCCACTGCCATGCCCTCTACAGAAAGATGGCAGTCTCAATAAGAAAGTGGTAACAGCAGACAGGAGCAGATTGTTATTCATGGAGATAGATGTGGATAAGAAGAAGTCAACTAATCAGAAACATGTGGCCCAATGTCATGGTGTACAACCATCAACATCTATTTCCACGTCTAGCTACGGTCTTACCTTCTGTGCCTTCTGATGTAGTTTCCAGAAGTGTAACTAATATATCTTACCTTTAAATTTTCCTCTCCTCAATTCACCTTCCTCAATATGTTTTTCATTCTTCTGTGCCACTAAAATAGTTTCTAAGATGGACTCAAATAGTCAGAGTAATGCTGAAATTACTAGACATTTTCCACTAGCATGCCCAGCATCATTAAACTGACTCTTTCCAGAGCTCTCTAGCCTGTTGAATGCCATGGCACTGGTTTCTTCGGCCACTTCTGTGACCACTTTTTCCTTTCTTTTGTGCCAGTTTGGCTCACACTTATCTGCCTGTCTCTTAAACACTGAAAGCAGTTGTGGCTCAACCCTGAGACCACTCCTTTTTTGACAGTAAATGGCATTTCCTTGCCATCTTATCCAGGGAACTGTTTCTTGTATTTTAACCTCCATTGCATTTAACTCTAACAACTCTAGGCTCAACTATAACACTGTCTCTTAGGTCTTTGTTTTAATTATTCACAGACAATTCAAACATTTTGTCCCTCTTGAGGGAAGACTCAAGGGAACAAACATGCCTGAAGATGCCAGTTGCTGCAATAAAACAAAGGAAAATCATCTGTGGATACAAGATGAAGAAGATAGAGAGCAGGAATAGGATATATTTTCAATGAAAACAGTGAGATTACTTTTAAAATTGAATGAATTCAGTGTTGAACAAGTCTCTAAGTGAGGTACAAGGCCTTTCATTATTTTGGAGTGTAAAATTAGGTATAGCTTATAATATTAAAAGTAACAAGGGAAAATGTTGTATAAAATAAGCAAAGGACAACAACTAAAAGTTTGAAAACATGTCAAACAGACTAAGGAGAGATAATAGAGAATTTAGAAATGGACATATCAGCCATATATTCAGT
This sequence comes from Mus musculus, assembly GCF_000001635.26. Lineage (NCBI taxonomy): Eukaryota > Metazoa > Chordata > Mammalia > Rodentia > Muridae > Mus > Mus musculus. The sequence continues at coordinate 97,399,102 of NC_000076.6, read as the reverse complement.
TATCCAGTTTAACAGAGGCACTCATATACATATACTCATATATGTAGGTGTTGATACATATGCATGCATAGAAATGCAAACACAAACATAGAGTTACACATATATAAAGCAGCTAGACATGCATAGATGAGGTTGTGTCTGTTTTTAACTGCTTGGGTTTAATTGGACAGTCCATACTGCTGCTTATATAATTCAATACTATAGTAATCTTCCCTTCAGAGTTAGAAGTCATTCTAAAATGGTGATTTCAATAAGCTGGTCACGTGTAGTTTCTCACTGAGAATTTATGTTCATGTGTATTTATCTTGCAATAACTATTAAAGCTCTGTACATGTGCACTGGCCTACTAACATATGCATATTTGTTTCCCACAAAATTATTTTCAATATAATTCTCAAAAATTAAGAACCCAGCGGCCATATGGATATTTTTTTGCTTGGCTCATAAGCAATTCATAGAATATACAGAGACATTAAGAAAAAAATGAGTTTACATAGGTTATTCTTCCCATTTTAATATATAAACATCAATCTCTAAAGGTTCATTAAATAACAAGCACAAAATGAAACAAAGATAATCACAGTTTTTTCTTAAAAAAAAAAAAAAAATCCAGACAAAACCAAGCAAACAGAAAAAAAAAAAATAAGAAACAGAATCCTGTTTCTTGTTCAAGCTGGCCTTGAACTCACTGTGTAGCCAAGGTTGGTCTTATACTTGGAACAGTCCTTGTCATTGTACCTAATTGATCCTGATGTCTACATAGAAAAATTACAACATTGTATTGAAATAAAATAAAATAAATGGGAGGATTATAGTCTGGTGGTATCTTTTAGAGTTCTTTGAACTCTTGGCCTGCATCTCCTGACCTGACACAGGATCTCTGGAAATGTAAGACTTTTATTTTATTTTTTTTGCACCATTGCTTACAAAGACAAAGACTGGAAACTCTCTGAGTGCCAGGATTAGTGGGGCCATATTTTATCTTGGCCTGTGAAGTGTTGCCTCAAACACTCAGAGGAATAAGCACAGGAAGCTACAGGAAAACACAGCCTTATCTTAGTTTTGTACAAATATTGCCACACAACCCAATTATCTGGTTTGTACCAAAACATCGTTAATCTGTTATTCTCTGAAAGATGTACGTGCCTGGAAAAGGCTGGGTAAAGTTGGAAAAAACATTTTAAACTTGAATTTTCCCCTACTTTTATGAGTTCCTTTGTTGCAAGTCTTTGAAATGTAAAAATGTCTAAAGAAGAAAATGATTCTCTTCATGATACATCATATGCAATGCACCTTTCCTTTGCCTCTCTCCGCTCTCTCCTATGTAAGCTCCCACACTTGGCTTCCCTATGGCTACCTCCCAACACCAGTTGCTTCTTGTCTGCTTTCATTAAGGACTCTTGAAATGGGTAAGCACTGCCAGCCTCTCCTTTGGTACTTGTTCTTACATTCTGCAAGCATTAACGTTGTGCTAAGATGATTCTGCAGGCCACTTTTCAAAGGGTATTCGGGTAAATCCTCTCCACTTACACCACGTTTATCTATGAACTCACCACAGCTCCCTGTTCCCCTTTGTGTTTACATACAGATTTCATCTCGTTTCTTTATGTATTGCCAGAACCCAAAGGCACAGTTTTCTCTTCAATGCATTCCAATTTCCATAGTACTGTAGGATTTGCTGGCTCGATTTTCTAAGAGACAGCCAGCCCTTTTATTGAATTACAAAGACTGGAGATTTAACCCAAGATAAATGTTTAATATTGCTCTGGTCCTGGCAAGCATCAGACGCTTGTTGAAAGAGTAGACCTACCTCTAAGTTGAAAGCAGCTTGCTTGAACCTCCAAGTATACATTCCACTTACGAGGGCTCAGTCACTGTAGGCTCTGACTCACCTTGACAACCTTACCCTTCTTTTCACTTGAGTTCTTTCTTCCCTCTGGAAACTGGAAAAGACTACAGACTCGAAGATCATTCATTTTTCTGTCTCTCTGAACAGTGTGCTGATTTCATGTTCTTGTTCTTGACATCCAAAATATCCCGATGGGAACACAAAACTTCTCTGTATGATTCTTTATATGTGACCAAGGTAGTTTAATCTAGTAAACTTGCATCTAAAGAGTAGTTATGCAAACAAATCTGCCTCACATTGCCCTTCCATGGAGCCACTGGGGGAGAAGAAAACTTCACAACTTCCATGTCTAAACCTTCTTCTGGGCTTTCTTCCTACTTTATAATCACTCTGTTGCTTTTTCCTTTTAATGTCTATTTTTAAAATAATGTTTTTATTTATTCTTTGATAATTTCATACATGATATTTCAGATATTTCAGTCATATTCATGCCTCTTTTCCAACTTCTTCCAGATTCTCTTCTACCCCTATCCATTAAATGCCATGTCCTCCCTCTCTCTCTCTCTCTCTCTCTCTCTCTCTCTCTCTCTCTCTCTCCCATAAAGTAAAACTAAACAAATTAACAACAGTAACAACAAAAGCAAACAAACAAAAACCAAAACCATGGAAAGCAGTTTGTGCTAACTCTTCCTAAGCATGAGGCCTATGTGGTACATATACCAGATATCATTACATTGAACAAATCAACTGACTTTCTCTCTTCCAGAAACAATAACAATCAAATGTTAATACCTCCTTAGCTAGCATTAGGAGGTGGGTTTGTACCTACTTCCCCTCCTCAGTTCTGGGATTATTGTCTGTCTTGATCTTGAACACATCTCGTACACAACATAGTACCCATCTGATGAAGTTTTAGCCCTTGGTTCTTCATTTTGAATCTGTTATCTTTATTATTTTTAATAATGCATCTGTGTGTGCATATATGTATAGGCATGTGAATGTGGTGCTTACAAAGACCCAAGGCATAGAATTCCCCTGGAACTGTAGCTACAGATGGTTGTGAGCAACCAGATATGTGTTGAAAACCAAATGTGGGTCACTGTGCTTACAGAGACCGAAGGCATAGGATATTTGTGAGTCACCAGATATGTGCTGGAAACCAAATGTGGGCCCTCTGTAGAGCAGTACATGTTCTTATCCACTTAGCCATTGTTTCGTAACAAACTACTCTGTTTGACATCATCTGTCTGCTCTACTTTTAAAGATTAAAAGATTATGTGTGAATGGATGTCTGTGTGATTGTATACAACGTGTTTCTGTATGTATGCAAAGGTTACAAAAGGGAAAAAGCTTTTCACCTCTATCTGTTTAAAGGTTTTCCTTTGAATGTGGGGTTTGCCTTTCCCTGGCTAGACTAGAAACCAACTAGTCTCAGCGATCCTCCTGTCTCTATCTCCAGCCCTGAGAACTTGGGTTAAAGGCAGGTTGTGGATGCTCTGTGTATTAAATACATGCTAGCTTCTGAACTCTGACCCTCATCATTGTACAAGAAGCATTTTTAAAGCCATCTCTCCAGGCCCTTCCATTGCATGTCTGTTTGCTTACAGGGTTTTAAGGAGAAACTGGAGATGAAGCTCAGGAGTTAAAAGATCTCACAGCTCTGTCTTCCTGCTGGAGGTGGGCTCTATAAGTTCCCTCTCCCTACTGTCAGGCATTTCATCTAAGGCCCCTCCCTTTGATTCCTGAGAGTCTCTCACCTCCCAGGCCCTGGTGCATTCTGGAGGGTGGCCCCAACCTCCTATTTCCTGAGGTTGCCTGTTTACATTCTTTCTGCTGGCCCTCAGGGCTTGGGTCCTTTTCCCTCAGCCAATACTAGATCAGGTTCCCCTCTACCCCCTACTCCCCCAACCCCATGTCCACTTTCCCTCCCAGGTCTCTCCCTCCCTCCCCACTTGTGAATGCTTTCTTCTCTCTCTCCCAAGTGGGACTGAGGCATCCTCACTTGAGCATTTCAGCTTGTTGACTTGTTGATCTTTTTGAGTTCTGTCTACTGTATCTTGGGTATTCTGTATTTTTTTCCCTAATATTGACTTATTAGTGAGTACATAGCATGCACATCTTTTTGAGTCTGAGTTACTTCACTCAGGATGAAATTTTCTAGTTCCAGCTATTTACCTGCAAAACTCAGGATGTCCTGTTCTTAATAGCTGAGTAGTATTCCATTGTATAAATGAATGGGGCTGCCATCCTACAGTTACATCTCTGACCCATAATTGTTCCTGTATGAAAGAATTACATGGATGGAAATGCAGAGGAGCCTGAGGAAAAGAAGGTCCAGCGATGGGCCCAAAGTGGGATCCAGCTCAAGGGGAGGTCCCAAGGCCTGACACTATTACTGAGATTAAGAAGTACTCTCACAAAAAGAGAATTAGCATGACTGCCCTCTGAAAGACCCAACAAGCAGCTGAAAGTGTCAGATGCAGATATTTCTAACTAACCAATGGACAGAAGCAGCTGAACCCTGTTGTTGAACTAGGGAAGGCTGAAAGAAGCTGAGGAGAAGGGCAATCCTGTAGGAGGACCAGCAGTCTCAATTAATCTGGACCCCTGAGATCTCTCAAACACTGAACCAGCAAACAGACAGCACACACCAGCTGATATGAGGCCCCCAACACACATACAGTAGAGGACTTCCAAGTCTGTGTTCATTCAGAGATGATGCACCTAATCCTCAAGAGACTGGAGGCCCCAGGGAGTTTATAAGTCAGGTGGGGTTGGGGGCAATCCACGTGGAGATGGGGGTGGGTTGGGGAGGAGGTGTGTGGTGTGGAACATTTGGAGAGTAGATCTGGGTGGGGGTGAGGGATAGAATATTGAGTGTAAAAAAATAAAAATAAAAAATATAAAATATAAAAAATCAATCTCACTGCTTCTGTAGAGTTCAGTTCTGAACGCCTCCTTCTGGTGACTCACAGATTCTTGAACCTGTACCTCCAGGTTATATGATGCTCTCTTCTGATTCCATGAGCACTCAGACACCCTTAGTATACACACACACAAACACACACACACACACACACACACACACACACACACACATGTGAGCGAGCACACACACACACAGAGAGGCAGAGAGAGACAGAGGGATAGAGACAGAGACAAGAGAGAGACAGAGAGACAAACAGGCAGAGAAACAGAGACAGAGAGACATACACAAATATAAACAAAATTTCTTTAAATGTATTTTCATATTTCTATAACATCCACAAATGCTTAAGGTATCTATATTATACCATGTTATAAACAATGTGAAAATCTTCCCCATGGTTATTCTGTTGGTAGTGATGATTGGTTGGTTGGTTGATTGGTTTGGCTTTAGAGGTTTACATTTTTTCCAGCTTTTGTTCATGTATGTGGTGAACGTCATTTGTGTCAAAGTTGTCCCCCAAATATGAAAGTCTGAAACAAGAGTTAATTATACTTAGATCTGCTGTTACTACTGTGGGATTTGCTTTTGTGACTCTGATCTGCTTGGCTGGTTCCAAGTTATCCTTTAAAATTCCACTCAAATATTGCAGGTTCTGACGACTTTTCTAGCTTCTTTGGATAAACTTGTTCTTCACTTATATCTTCACAGTGGTGTTTGAAGTTTCATCAGTGTGTATCACATGATAATTTAACCATCAAATTTCTCAACAAGATCACAAATTTCTCCTGGGCTGGGATGATAAACACATACCTGAACTCAGAGTCCTCTCTTGACATGACAAATTCTAGCACTGAATTTATTTCAAGACTGCAGGAAGTGTCTGAGTAGAGGCTGCCCATGGTCCTCACAGGATTCCAGAAAGCATCTGTGAACCATGACTGACACTAGGAAATGAATCACAGAGATGTCTCTGTTATTTTGTTTAAGAAACGTCCTGGAACCTCTGTGGAATCCAGTGGAAAGTGACATCAATTTCCTAACTGTAATCGTAGACTAAATTGTTATTACCAAACTGTCTGACCCAGAACACTGTAAATTTTATTTCCAGACTATGAAATATTACAAACCCTTGAACACTTTCATCATTACCATGTCAGGGTTCATTTTGCTTTCCACTCAAAACTTGATCCTATTTCAAGAATTCTCTTAGTAAATTTCTCAAAGTACAAAATCTACTATACAATGTGTTCAGGCATAACTTTCTGCTATAAATATGATATATCTGTGATTATATACACATATATGTTCATACATATATATGAATTTATGGTGGATCCTTCTGGAAAATTACCATTTGTACTTATCATATATGTACTTCATATCTATAATATATGTGAAGGAAGATGCAAATCTGATTTCACATGTACAAATTTCATATAAGGGTTCTGATGCTGAGAAAGCTTAACTCAGTTAATGCACAGCCATCATTATTTGCCTGAGGTGAAGGAAAGTCTCTAAATGCAGAACATTTTATTGTAAAACCATAAAGTTTGGAGCTGGACAGTTGGCTCTGTGGTTAGGAGCATTCTTGTTCTTACAGAGGACCCAGTTTCTAGCACTCACATGGTGACATGCCACCTACAACTCCAGTTCCAGGGGATACAACACCCTCTTCTGACTTCTGTGGGTACCAGGCACACATGTGGTGCACATAAATCATGTGGGCAAAACACTCACACCAATAAAATAAATATTCCTAAAAAGATTTGTTTTAAAGACATGAAAGTGCAGGGGGGAATCACAAAGAAGAGGTTATTTTATCTTGTATACAAACTCACAAGATAAGAGGTAGATATAACCTTCTAAATATGGCCTACACATGTCCTCCCATTCTGTATTCAACCAACATGTTAACTCTATAGTTATTAATACTCTATGGTATTTTATCTATGGCATGTCTTCCCATATTGTGCCTCATGCTGTACAAATAATAAAAATCTTCAGAAGCAATGAAAATATGCTGGGGAAGTACTTTAATTGAATTTTAAATTATGAATTAATAGCACAATTTGAGTTTCAGCAACAGATGTTCATCTTCTCACTACATGCCTCAATTATTACCTAATAGACTGATTTTATATATTTTATGCTAACATATAAAAACCATTCAATTATTTATAAAATAAGTATTAATTTCTTCAATTATATTCCTGCTCTAATTTCACTATAGAAATGCAATGTTTTGCAAATGTTCATGTTTTTAATGATCTTAGGTGTACCCCAATCATACCCCTCCAAACTTAATTTTAAATACATTTACAGTAATGAGTAAACAAGCAAGACAAATAATATTTCAATTAATTAGCAATGAAAAGCAGCAAGCCAATGGGAGAGCTATGGGGAAGAGTCTAAAAAAAAAATGGAATGAGGAGACAATAGAGGTGTTCAGACCAATAAGTAGTGTTCCTTCTCCAGAGGATGCTCTGGAATTAACCTATTATTTTTCTTCAGTTTCTTCATCTCACTTGTATGTTTATAAATAAACATAGTACTTCTTTGTGTATAGCTTCTAAAGATTCCATTTCTTTTGATTCCTTTCTCTGAAGCCGTGATTGAAAACTTCGTACAGATATGAGTGTGTTTCCAATGAGTGATGATAATTTGAAACTCAAGAGTTTGTGTTAGAAAAAAATTGACATAAATGTGTTGTTTATAATACTATATTCTCATTCCACACACAGTAGCATGATAATATATCACATTTGGAAACAGGTTAGGGTATTTCATCATACATTTCCAGTCTACTCTGATCATCAAGAGGGTCCTGAGGAAATCCTGTAAGAGTATGAGAAAGAAAAATTATTTTTATCTTGTTTATGAGCACATATATAGCTTGCCTATGGGACCACAATGCATCCTGGGAAATAAAGTGGATAGCTTTGAATAAGAAACTGGATGGTAAAAACTAATACTTTACATAATTTTACATATAGCTATTTCAAGAGAATACTCTGAATTCATGTTTCATAGGGAACTTGTTAAAGTGAAAATTACAATCTATTAACTCTGTCTTATGCAAGCATTTTGGATTTTTAACATGCTTCCCAGTAATGTCACTAATGTATCACAAGATCCTGGGTAGATCATCAAGATACTGGGATCCGCAATGGTCAAAGGGCTGATAAAGGTTGCACTACTATAGAATCATCATGACATGTTACCTCCTACTAGAAGATACTGGCTTCTAATTGATGCAACAGCTGCTGTAGTACATTCTGCTTACTATGAAATTGTCCAAAAATAGATAATTTACAAATACTCAGAATTTATTTCTTATAGTGTTAAGAACAGAAACTTGAAAATCCAGAAGCCAGAAAGTATAGTGTCTTGAGGAGTCTTTGTTTTCTGTTTTACAGATGGTGCCTGTCATTTGTGTCCTTGCATGGATGGAAGAAAGGGTTCTCTGAGGGGACTTCTTTTAACAGCATTCATTCTATTCTTGGGTGTTTTGTCATGTGACCCAATCAACCCTACTCCCTAAAAGCATCACGTTAAGAGCTGAAATTGCAACACTTGGATTTGGGAAAGAAAAAAAAAAAAACAAAACAAAACAGAAATATTTAGACCATTGCATGACATGCCAGGGAACAGGGAGGAGAAAGTATTGTCGAGAACAGATTGGAAGGAGGTTTGGGTAATTCATTGTTGAGAAAAAACTTAGGATATATAGAGCACAGGGGAGTTTGTTGAAAATAAAATATTTTAAAACACAAAGCAACTGGTATAGTATACAATCAGTTGTGTAGAGAACACATTTGAGCAAACTTCTCAATAACAAGTCACCACAAGGAGAGGCAGCTACAGCTGGGTCCGATTCCCAGGAGTCATCCTGGAACGGGAATTCTGAAAACTGAGAGGCAACATCTGCACGATGTTTGTCCCAAAAGTATCCTCAGGGGAGAGGGACCGCACATGGGAAGGCTTCTGGAGAGCAAAGAAAGACGTGGACCCTTTCAGCTGTTAGAGAAACACAAAACAGGGGTTGGGGGAGGGGGCATCATTATGAGAGTTAACATTACTTGTTTGGGGAAAGGAACCCTTGAAAAATAAGATCAGACAGAAGAAGAAATCCCACCAAAATACACAGGAATGGAATGATGAAATAGGAAGAATGCCCAAAGGAGTACACATGGAGAAGAACCCTTGTAGAAACCATCAGACATAGTGAGACACGTTTATACAAACATTGTGGAAAGACCCAGGTGATGGTTTCTTGGTTTGGTTTGAGCTAACATGACCAAAGAAATGCTGGTATGAATTGGGGAGGTCTAGGGCTTGAACCTACAGGGAAGTGCTGAAGGAGAAGAAACAAGTCCACAGGATAGGAAAATAGCACTCCTAGGGTGCCTTTCCAAATTAAAATCAGCCACTTTTATGAATCACTATTAAGACAAAATCCAGTGACATCATCTAAAATTTTGGCAAATCCTTACAATCTGGTTTGACAGACTTAGGGGAAGTGATTTCATCACAAAACCAGGAACTATTTTCAACAGCTGGAAAAAAACAACAACCTAAGTAAAAAGCACTGTAAAAATAAAGTGACAGAGACAACAATAAAAGCCATTGAGTAAGGCGTTGGAAAGCATGACACAGAAAGTAAAACAGAGAAAGGGAAGGCAGCAGAAGTGAAAATAGGAAGCCAGGTCATTTGGGGAAAATTGGGTAGTTTCTAGCCATCTACATCCCAAACATGCTGCAGAAAGCTCCCCACCCACCCTTCCCAGAAGCTAAAAATCCTTTCTCATAGATCTCTTCCCCCACTCACTCATTCCCATTCATTCATCAATAGTTTCAAAGGTTACTCTTCCTTTTTATTTGACACACAATAATTGTACAGAATGACAAGGTGCTTTCTGATCATTTGATGCATGCGTGCAATGTACACTGAGCAAATTGGGCTAATGAAGCCAACTATGGTTGAACACACCTGTAAACCTATTATTCAGGCTAAGTCAGGAGGATTACTGTGATGTTGAAGCCAACATGTTTTACACCAACATACCAAGTACATGCATAGACATACATGGGTAACTAGAATTTCTATCTCAAAATTTAAGCATTTGCCTGTGTTGAGACCCATAGGTTCTTCTCTTTGAGCTCTTTACAGAACAGATAATAAATGTCTTAACAGTTGCCATCTTAAAATGCTATATATAAAATACTAGAACTTACGTCTCTTATCTAACTGCGTATCTTATTTCCAACCTCCCATTGTCCTCATTCCCCACTTCCCTCCCTACCCCCTACAGATGAGCACTCTACGTTCTTCTGTGCTTTCAGCTTACACACTGCTCACTGTTCTGCTGATGCTGGCTTACGTCATTTACTATAACTTTCAGTTTTATTCATATCGCTCCAAATAGCAAGCTTCTATCTTTTTTTTGTGGTTGAATACTTTGGTTTAGTATAAAGTTTTCTTTATCCATTTATCCATATGCGGACAACTAAGTTGATTCTGTATTATGTTTAAATATTTATTCAATAAATTCATTTTATTTACCTTTTTTTTCCTGTCATAGTTCCACTCTATCCTTCTCAAGACTCCTCCTCCTAATTCCCTTTCCCACATCCTTATGCTTGTTTTGTTTTGTGACCCATTGAGTTTAACTAAGGCCATTTGTGTGACCATTAGAGTAGAAATGTCCACTGGAGCCTGGTAGGCTCATCAATGGGTATACACTAGCATGAGTTGGTATCTTCTGGTTTGTACTTCCAGAACCTTGAAAAATCAGTGATGAGAGTTTTGCATAGCTGATGATTCTTTGTGTATATGCTTTTAAGTTAAATGCATGTAGGTCTTTTGTACATTTTTAATTTGATTATTCTGTTGGCCAATCTGTTTAAATCCCTATAAAGTCAAGATATTAATCTCTTATTGGACAGTTTGCAAAGAATGTCTCATATTCTGTTTATTTTTTCCTTAGCTATGTAGAAAGCCTTAGTTTGATATAATCCTCTTTAAATACTTTGGTTTTTGTTTACTGTGTTTTAAAACTATTATTCAAATAGTATTACCTATACCAATTATTCTTACTTATTATCACTCCACTGTCGGAACTTAATTAAAAGGATATTTGAATAAATTAAAATAAATTTGCTATGTTTATTCTATTGAAATAAAAATGTGAAATTATAGTTAAAACAAATCTTGTGCAGGAATCATTGAAATAGGAAAGAGAGACCTCAGCATCAAACTGAGCTCAATTATGAATATAATAACAAGAAGTCAGAAATTATGATGAAGGACTAGGCTGAGACAGAAATTGTTGATGAATAAAAAGTTATTGCTAAGAAATGTCAAAGATTAGGAGAATTATGTCTAAAGAAGACGTCAAAGGTGAGAAAATTCTGGATAAGAAATCTTGGCATGATTCTTACTGAAGGCAGGTCTGAGCTATCCAATATACCTGAGAGATAATGGGAGATGGAGATTTGATCAGACAATGATGTTTGGCAACTTTGTTGGTTAACGTAGAAAGATACTTGGCTGGATATATCTACCTGTGAAAAAGCCCATTGCAACATCCAAGGATGACACCTAGCCAAGTCAAGGACATAAGGGGCTGGATGAGAACTGGTTAAGGGCAGCATCATTATCAGATGCTCCAAACTCCTCCCACTCCTGGAGTCTCCTGCCCTTCCAGTGTCTGCCCCAACATTCCTCTAAAATCTTTTCTTATAGCATCATTGCCAAAACAAATACCAGTCTTTCTCTTTTTCTTGTGTGCTTGGCCCAATTATATGAATTATTGAGCAACCTGATAAACAAATTTAAAAGTGATGCTTAATAGCATTTTCTATCTCATTTTTCCACATATGTTCGTAAAACCAAGCAATGTTTATTTCCAAGTCATAAAATCCAAGTGATGTTTACCAGGTCACACAGGGGACAGCATCATGGGCATGCCTTGGGAAGAAGATAAACCCTAAGCACGGTCATTTTTAAACTTTTAATTGGACTTGGTCTTTGTCCAATTCTTTTAATACTCAATGTTCTCAAACCTTTCAGAGTTCATCATTGAACAAAGTGGGAATGTGTCCCAAAAGCAAATGACCCCTAGAATCATCACCAGTAACGATGTAACAGAAATCTTGGGGAAAATGTAGAAATCAGACAAAAGTATAGTTGTGATCATCTCATAAAATGAGAAGCAAAATTACCAAGCATTGAGTGTAAGTTAAAAATAATTTCAGAGGATTATACAGATAGAAATATGTAGTAACAGTCATCTCAGGATTATCATACATGTTGTTATTTCACAAGAAATTTACAAGAAAGATACTTCCTGGGTATTTTCATTAGAATTAGTTTTTAAGCCATATAAGAAACTCATTATTGTGAAGTTTTGTTTGCCTACATGTTGATATATTTCTACCACAGTATTTGTGTTTTTAATTAAACTTACTAATCCATTCTCCTGAAACATTTAAGTGGCCATAGAGGAAAGGATCAAATTACAGAGAGCATTGGACTCAAACCCTTATAGCTTTTCATTTTAATTGTTTGACAACCAGCTGCTCACTTCATTCTGGTGATGTTTGGGGGTTATAAGGAGTTTTGCAGGGCAAAAAAAGAAAATAAAACTCAATTCATGATTTCTTTGGAATAAACATGACAATATATCCACTTTGTGATTTCTCTGGGCACGGGAAAGAAATGCTTCTGGAAATGATTAATGTAGAACCCATGTTATTGCATTCACCATTGTCCAAGTGGCAAACTGTGCAGTAAACAGCACTGCTGGCAATTTTAGCCACGTACTGTCCAAAGTGGAAATCACAGTGTTTATCCTCCAGCATGGACAAGATGGAACTCTTGTATTGGTTTTCCCTTTGCTCAGCATTAACAGAGAGCGCTTGTGTCCTTTCCTCTCAATGTAGAACAAATCCACTTGATGTGAAACAATTTCCCCTGTAATAGGAGTATTGATCACATGCACTTCTATAATGGTGTTTCATTGTAAATCTATTTAATTAAAAATCCCCTAATCAGAAACTGTAACAAGTTCAAGTTATTGATTTAAAAGTGTATTTATTGCATACACATCTCTAAAATGTTCATAGTAAATGTCTCCCAGCGTTGCATTTTTTGTAACTAGGAATTCTGTAGTAATTTGGGAGAAGTCCAAGACTAGCAATCAGCAAACTACACACAGAACTATTGTCTTGGCCTTCCAACTAAAACCAAAATTTACCTCATATTCCACAATGGCAAAGAAGCTTACATTTTTATTGAAAGAGAAAAAGCATGAACTGAGTATATAATTGGAGAAATAAAGAATTATACGCCCTAGCTTTCAGCACAGGGAGAGCCATGCCATATGGAATTTACAGACCTGGTATTGGGTCACTGTATTACTACTGGCCAGTGTGATAACCTTAAAGATGTTTTATCCCTTGACTCTCGTTGTGGTTTTAAATTTTTAAATTTTACTTAAAATATGATTACATCATCTATCCCTGCCACCTTCCTTTCTCCAACCCTTCCAGGGTCCCTTCCCTCCACCCCTTCCTATGGCCCCTTCACCAACTCTCCCAAACTCATGGGCTCATTTCATTTGGTAATGATCATTACTTATACACAAATACATAAATACAACCTGCTGAGTCAATTTATTGTATTATGTATGTATGTATGTATGTATGTATGTAGTCCTAGGACAGATGGCTTGGCATTGGATAACTAAGAGTTCCTCCCATGTACAAATTGCTAGATTAGAAACCAAAGCTGAAAGGGCCGGGCCAGTCAGGAAATTATCACAATGATGGAGGAGGCAAGAGATGAGTGCAGTGAGCATGAAGAGTCAAATAGACGGGATGGCAATGCATAGACTTGACAAGGTAATATGTAGACTAGAACATTTTCTCAACATGCAACTTATTTACCATGGAAAACAAACAAAACCTTTCATTAAAATAAATGAAGATGAATGGAAAACAAACAAAGCAGATTTCATGAAAATAAATGGAGATGAAAGAGAGAAAAGCAGAAAGAGATGAGGCATTCTTTGGGACACCGAGTTTGAGATAGTTATTAGACACCTAATGGAAGCTGTTGAAGGATTAAATGCATACACAGGTACAGGTACAATAATTAAGAGAAACAGTATGTTGGAATAAAATGCCAGTCATCTGCAAATATTTGGATTTATAAAACTTCTTGATTAATGAATTCACATAAAAAAATGAAATCTAAGCCAGGCGTGGTGGCGCACGCCTTTAATCCCAGCACTCAGGAGGCAGAGGCAGGCGGATTTCTGAGTTCGAGGCCAGTCTGGTCTACAAAGTGAGTTCCAGGACAGCCAGGGCTATACAGAGAAACCCTGTCTCGAAAAACCAAAAAAAAAAAAAAAAAAAAAAAAAGAATGAAATCTAGACGTTGAATGGATATAGAAGTAAGGAAAAGAAAATAACAGAAGAGAAAAGGGGTAAGTAGGGCCGAAGAGCTAATACTGCTCCCAAGTCCTCTCATTTTTCATCATCTCTGGTAACCACTACTCTTACCTACTTAGAGGAATAAAATCATGTGTTGATAGTCTTTCTACACCTCATTTATTCCACCTGATATAATGTCCTCCTTGCTCATATGTATTTTCAAAATTAATAGTATTTCCCTCTATTAAGGCTTGGTAGTGTTCCATCTAAAATGTAGGATCATAGACATGACTTTGCTCTACTGGTTTTAATCTGAGGGATATACTCGCAGAAATAAAATTGCTGGAACATATGGCAATTTTTTGTCTGTTGAGTGACTAATAGATGTATTACTTTGCATTTCAGTTTATTTTCCTGCCAGTGGTGTATGTGAAGTCTTTTTTCTTTGTTCTGCACTATACCCTTTATGTTACATCTTTCATCTGCAGTAGAAAGTCAGTCTTAGTACTAGTATAAGATGATACCTCATGGTTTAATTTGCATTTCCCAATGACTGAAGATACTAACCATCTTTGAATTTATCTGTTAGTATTTTTATGTCTACTAAGGTTTGTCTTTGGCCAGGGAAGCTTCAGTGTTAGACAGCCATGGCACTCTCAGAGGAAATCTGTAAAGAAGGAAGATTTCTTTTGACTCTCAGTTTTAAAGATGCTTTGCCAGTTGGCTCCACTATTTGTTCTTTGGAGGGGCAGAATGTTGTGGTCATGTGTGCAAATGTGCTCATTCAGTGGTGGTCAGAAAACAAAGAAATCAGAATGAGAAAGGGCTAATAATCATGGACATCTTCCAGAACCAAGCACTCATGACTCACTTCTTCCAACTAGGTACTGCCTCTCAAAGTTTCCAACACCCCTGAGCTAGAGACTTAACCTGCAGTTGCGGTAAATCAAGGTAGATTACAGATATAAACTCTGAAGGCTACTATAATCCAATGCCATAGACTAGGCAATGTACAAATGAGAGAAATCTCTCACCGTTCTGGATGCTGACACAACCAGTGTCAAGGTGCTTTTTATTTTGATATAATTGCATGTGTGCAATTGTCTTTGTTTTTTGCAATTATATGTATGAATTAATTCTAGACTATTTGGTTCTTTTCATTATAGTTTCTTTAAATTATTTTGTAGATTCTGTTTTTAAAGCCAAGTCTTTTATTCATTTGAGATGACTTTTAAATAAAGTATAAAATAATTATTCAATTTCTTTCTCTGAATGTAGCTATCAACTTTTAGATTATTTTAGTTTTTTGTCTTCTGTTTCTGATAGAGTGATATATTATATAGTTCAAGCTGGCCTTAGGCTCAGTATGTAGCCCAGTAGAGCCCAACTCATGATCTTTTGTCCTCTGCCTGCCAAGCACTGAGATTACAAGAATGTACTATTACCCTGCATTTTGGATATCTATTTTTAAATAATACAGTCATTTTTATTTCTTAGGGTCTTCACAGCACATATAATTCCTTCCCGATGGTTCATATGGAAACCATTAATATTGGTAACTTGTATCATTTTTTTTTTTAATAGTGACTTGCGGAACACTCAGAAAATAACCTCAGTGGCAAACCTGCTTCCACATGACACCAAAGTGACAACAGGAAGAAATGGTAATACTAACATTCAGTGGAAATGAAATTGCAAAGAAATGGCTTCCTTTATCCACTAGGAGCTACTCACTGATCCCAGCATTCTAGGTTTGTTAGAAAGAGAAGCAGAGGAGTCTGTTTGCAGGAAAGGGACTTCTAACGTCCAGGTGGGTAAGGAAAGGACAAAGAGGTTCTAGCAAACTTTGATGGGCCTCAAAGTGGTATGCTCATGGCCAAGTCCAAGTAAATATTATTTAAATAAAGCTGATTCCCCCACCCTTCATCTTCTTTCTTGCTGATAGCATAACAAGAGTCAACAATGCCCATTTCTCAGCCATGCTCTGCTCTGTGGGGTCAGTGTTTTTACAGCCATCAGGATATATGTTGCTGCCTTTGTTTTTCTTCTCCTAACTTAAACACACACACACACACATGCACACACACACACACACACAGAGAGAGAGAGAGAGAGAGAGAGAGAGAGAGAGAGAGACAGACAGAGACAGAGACAGAGAGACATGCACATGCACTAATAGAGAGTGTTCACAAATTATAAAAATTACAAAAATTGACTGTGTGATTCAAACCCTTCCGGAACATAAAACAAATATTTTGTTTGCTTCTAAGATCCAGCTAGAATGCCAGGTTTGACATCATCTCCAAAGAATGTAGTCATTTCTGATGTTTTACTGGAAACCTCAAAACTGTTGACACCATGAATTCAAAAAACAAACAGATGGGCATGTCTCTGTGACCTAGGTTGGGACATATAAATATTCCGAGATAAAAGACAATGTCTCTTTTAATGTTTGTAAATAAAAAGAATTTGCCTATGTCATCTTAGCCACCCATGCTATGCTTAGTTCGTGGGGCGTTTAATGTGACTATAGCTGTGCTAGGTGGGAAAATACTCAACCATTATCATAGGATGTCTCTTTTAAAAGAGAGAGAGAAAGAAAGAGAAAGAGAGAGGAAGAGAGAGAGAGAAAAAATCACCCAACACTTTTTAAAAAGAATAAAACAGGCTATTAGACCAAACGATTCAAAATGAGAGTAGCAAAACTTTTCAGTTATGGCAAAGTGAAAAAAAAATATTTTCAATGAAAATTTTATTTAATAAAGATTTGCTTTTTATCTTATCAACCAACAAACAAAAACAGACAACATTTTGCATAGAATTGCACTGGACTTCAGCCGGAGGGTGGGGGTTGGGGGGGTTAGTTTAGAACTTTGTCTCTCTTGTAATCTGGAAAAGTCCAAGAAAAATTATAGTTTCCTAGGCAGGCACCCTTTAATCTTCCATTTGTGTTGAAAAGGGCCTCCAAAAAACAGTGATTGTGTAACTTCTAAGTTTGAGGCAAGAGAAGTTAAAAATCACTGCTCCTTAGAAATCAGTTCTGTGTTGGTGCATCCACAAAAAGATGACTACTTGGACATAGTTTTAGCCAATGGAAAGTCTGTATTAGCCAGCTGGCAACTGCACTGGGTGTTTGGGATCCCACTGAAGCCTTGAGCCTTTCTCAGGGTGAGATTTTGAGCACAAAGAAACCAGATGCTAGGTTGACATACTTCAGTTAATAAGATCAGTTAGCCAGAAGAAGAAGCAAAGAAACCCAAAGGCAAGGTTAGTAAGTTTAGGCACTTTCCAACAAGGCATATGATGCTACTTGTTGAGTTTCATGGCATGAGTGCTACTTGAACTATGGAGTTGGTTGTGCTTAGGTCTGAGTGCCTACTAAGGTCTAGGGCCCTGTTAGAATTTCAGAAAAACCCTTTACCTTCTCACACAGTATTTGAGATTAAGAGAATATGTGTGTAGGTGTAAATTTTTTCTCTTTCCTCAATTGAAGTCACCTCATCAAGAACTCACTACTTTTTTTATCAAATGAGATCAGACCTTAAGTGTTCCTTGTAAATTGTTGGTTGATATATAAAACTCATACATATTAATGAGACATTGTGCTGTATTTTAATACCAGTAGGGATTTCAGAATGTTTAAAGAAGGATAAGCGTAGCCCTTTCCTCAAACATCCTCTCATTGCTTCAGGATAAACTTTCTAAGTTCTTTGTTCTATGTATCAGACATACAGATCACATTATTTTTTTCTATTGCTACCATACTGTGCAATAGATAACAGGAAGTCGTGCTCAAAGTCACTAAGGGCCCAGTTAGCTTCTGTTGTACTATCACTCAACTATCACACAGAAGTTGATAAACAGAAATCACATTTGACAAGTATGGTATCAGAAATAGTAAGAGTTTCATGACTCGTTGATAAATGGTTCTTACATACTTGGGTGCAGGTTGGGTGCAAACTTGGGTGCTCAACATTAATATTTTCAAGGCAGACCCAGTGGACAAGTTCTATAATCCCATTAATTGGGTTGCTGAGACAGGAGGACAGAATGAGCAATTCAGAGAGACTCTGCCTCAAGAATAAAGAGACAGAGCTGGTGATATCGTTTAGTGATAGAGCCCTTACCTAAAACATGTGAGGCTCTAAATTTAATGCCCAGTGTCACAAATACAATAATAATAAATACAAATTAATGTATTCTATCTTGTTTTCCTACTGTTCGAAAAGGGAATTGTCTAAACCAATCTTTGACCAATGTAATTTGATTAAACTTGTAATCGGTGGGTTGTTACTGCATTCTGGCAGAAGCTCTGCCCATGTCAATGATATTCAATAAATGGTGTGTACTGAGGTCCTCAGAGTTTCCCTTCAGAGAGCAGGCGCATAGTAACGAGGTAAGCAAAGAGAGAGAAGGCCCTATGATGAAACGAATAAGTCCTGCTGAAATGCGCACGGTAACATGAGATCGCACATTCAGCAAAACTGAACTGTGTATTCAAGCCTTAGCCACATAGAATGAGCTGATGCACACACTGAAGAAATCAATCTTATTTGGGAAAAAATGTTTCTAAAGTAATTGTCTGGATACCATGGTTTTTAAAATAATTTAATGAAGGTATATTCCTCTTAAAACATTCAGAACTGGATAGGTAAAATGCATTTGTGGCTTTGAGAGGGAGGATAGAGATGTGCGGGTTGGAGGCTTGTTCTGGAGACCCCCCCTCCCTCCTGTCTCCCTTCACTCTGAGCAGATGTCTAAGCCAGAGCAAACACTGATGCTTCCAGATGAAATTAGATGCCACTTCCATTGTGCATACCGCTTTCAGAATGTTCAAGACTAGCTTCAGGCTATTCTAGACTATGGAGATATCTATCATGTGGGCAAGGATACCTGGCTGTGTTATGGATACACTATCCAGCTGAACAGATAGGTTTTCCCCTCTTCTTTTTATTTTTTATTTTTAAAGCTGTTACGAAATGTTTTTCACAAAGTGTCCAACTCTAAATGTCTAATGAAGGAGTCATAGAAACCCACAAGAAAACGGTAAATTTCACTATTGAGTAGAAGTTTTCTTGTTTTCCAACATCTCCACTTATGGCAGCCTCTGCCAAAAACTTACTTTGATTCTTACTCTGACAGACAATTTAAGGCAAAGCAAAGTTCCTGGGTACACACTTCTCATAAGAGATTCTTAAGAGGGCAGGGGGACAGAATGGCAGCAATTGGCATTTCGTTTCTAATTGTTTTTCTATCAGACGTTCAAATGGGAGCATCAGAGCCCTATGTGAGAAGCCTTCTGCCCCTCATACAGCTGAGGTTCTCCTGTGCAATTTTTCACTGTCCTTGCATTGATTATTATACACCATTCAGAGAATTAACAGACTTCTGTCAAGTAGGAATGTGATATTTCAAATGAACTCTTAAATAGTAGGAAAGGGGCCTTGAAGGAGCAATTGGTGAGCTACAGACACATAGAGGAAGGTTGTACAAATTAAAGTTGATAAACTGGTGAATAAAAAAAGCAAGACCCTTTCTGTTGTCCAGAAAGTGTGTGTGGGGAGCTGCTTATCCATTTCTTTTGATCTGGATAGTGTTGGCAGATGCTTGTGGGGAAGTGCAAAGGATTCTGGGAGTAGGCAGTGATCCATGAAGACCTAGACAAAGTTCTCAAAACTGAAGACCTGTCTGGTGAATTTGATGGCTGGGATAAGAAAACACTGTCCCATCACTGGGACCTTCACTTAGCCTTGTTTTATGAAAGCAAATATCACATCACCTCCCTTTAGAACCATTTGGGACCAAAAGACTGTAAAGTAGACATGGTATCTGAACCTCCTCACAGTGTTGGTTAATCAAGTGCTGATAACAGCTGTGGCTGTTATAAACAGAGTTATCTATAAGATTTAGAGTTAGGATAACATTTAGAGTTAAGGATGGCTAAATGAATCAGGCTTCTATTCAGAAAGGCAGGAGTATCGCAACCAGAAGATTGATGCCAGCGATCCTGCACTGATTTCCCATAAACAGGATGATCCCACTTCTATGCCGAGGAATGCATGTGTAAGCCTGATTCATGATCTATGAACACCCAAGGGCTCAAGCATGGATAACACGTCAAGTGCAGATCAGATCCATACAGAGGCCTTCTGTACTTAACTCAAGGATTCAAACAAGTTTACATTCACGACAAATATTATTCTTTCTTTACATAAGAAAATTCTAATAACTGGAATTGCAAAAACTATTGATGTATGCCAGGCATGGCTTGTATGGTAGCTCCTTAGCAAAAGTCTAAAGAAATCAAGAAGTCAGCATAAACCAATCTCTACTCTGGGATTGGTACCAGAGGGAGAAAATACAAAATACTTGAAGTCAAAAGCATGGATTTCAGTCTGAGGAAACATTTTGAAATGTTGTCTTTATTATTTTGGACAAATCATTTAGTGTCCTGGACTTAGCTTCCTTGTCTTAATGACACAATTGTGCCAATCACCCTTGCTCTTCCTCTCAAATGGTTTACGGAGTGTGTTACATTTGTTGACTGGGCTCCTCTGGAAATGTGTGCTTGGCCCAGCCAGATTACTCGTTGTTATGCAGTTCTTCAGCTTTAGAGCTGCCTATTTCAATGGCTGATGTGCATCAGACACTCAATGGGAAAATTAACATAAAATTGAGTGGTCAGCGATGCAAGGGCAGGGATGCAGAAGCGCATAAAGTGACAGTCACTTGAACGTTGTTCATAGATACTTGGAAGTTTGCCTCTGAATCTAAGTAAACTAGGAAAGAAATGCACTTGGTGACTTGAATGTCATGCGTGAAGGTGACTTTGTGTCCCCTTCTCTCTATGACCTCCACAGTTAGTTATCTACAACAGGCTATCCACAGTGGTAGCAAAGGCATGCATAGCACCTTCTGGTACCATAAAAGCAAGTCCTTAGGAAGGCTCTCCATCAAATCCAGCTCAAGGGCCTCCAGGGTCTGTTTCTGAAAAGCATGGTGTCTGTCTCCAGCAATAGGGACTTAACTTCTGCCTCTGTGTGGGCAACCAAGGACAATAGCAAGAGGCTGTATGTTCTGGGATCTCTTGGACATCCCTGACCAACAACTCAAAACAGGGCTTTTTATGTCTGGCACTGTGCTTTTGATCCCAGTCCCAGTGGATCCATTTACAAAACGCTCCCTCACTTTGGGATCCGGGAAGATTCTGGAAGATGGGATTTGAAGGACCATTAAGGGACACAGGAGATTCATGAGAGATTGTGTCTCCTGGAAGTGTCAAAGGCTACACCAATAAAGTCTCACTAGTATGAATGCTGAAACATGAAGCTGAACAAGAACAACAGACATGCCAACATAGGTGGAGAAAGCCCACAGAACTATAACCATACACAAAGAACGACAGCCACATAAGGAGTGATGAGAGAGAGAAATAATATTTCTCCTGCAGGAGCATATCACTTAGCTATCCAATACCAAAGAGTCAAGCCTGAAAACATACATGAGTAACATACAGACTAAACTGCTTATATTTATGAATATGTATGAATATACTATGTGTACATATATGCATGTAACAACAATGAAAATTTGAACAAGAGCAATGAAGTTGATGTGGGAAGGATCAGATCAGTGGAAGGAAAGAGCGGAAGACATGATGTCTATAATCTAAAAAATACTATAATCTAAAAAAGAAAAGACTAAAAGGTAAATTATATGGTAAAAGTAAATTAAAGAAATAAATGACTACCCACATGTGCCCTATTCAATATGGCAGCTACAAATATTATTCTTTCTTTACATAAGGAAATTCTAATAACTGGAATTGCAAAGATTATTGATGTATGCCAGGCATGGCTTGTATGGTAGCTCCTTAGCAAAAGTCTAAAGAAATCAAAAAGTCAGCACAAACCAATCTATACTCTGGGATTATATGGAGCTCCTAACCACTTTAATTAAGCTAAAAAAAATGCAACAGAAATCAACTCATAATTTTATGTAACGTAATTTGATGTTGAGTTCAACTCAATGGTCCCATGATTAAAGGGTACTCTGTTAAGTAGCGTAGGTCTTTAATTTACACGCTGAACAAATGATCACATTTCTTGCTGGGATTCTGAGAGCATATTGTGGCTAATATTAGCATGTGCCCAAGGAAGAATCATTATAAGGAAATTTCAATTGTCAAAATTAAAGTTGTGCTTCCTCAGGCTCAGATCTAGTGCATCTCTTTGGTAAATCCTGCACAGTCTCACGAGAGGAGGGAGTGGGTGTTGGGTCCTGTCCGACTGCATTCACGCCTTCAGCTTTCTGGGACTTTGTTGCCTCCTTTATACAAGGAAGCTGTTAGATTTACACACTGGATGGGAGGATGTATATATTTGCTTTTAGGACTCCTCTGTTATTTCTTGTCTCGTGTGAATCTTTCCAGCTTGCTCTCCTCTTGCTTCTTCTGTTTGGTTGCATTTTAAATAATCTCCTGATTGAAAATTTTATTCTTCTGGATTTGGATTGTCTGGAAGATGTGTTTATAAGAGTCTAGACGTGTATATATGTGGCTTACACACTTTAATTCAAAGGATAACTGCAAATAGATCAACATAACCTTTTAAAAAAAGAAAAAGAAAAAAACATTTTCCAAAGATCTAAATGGAGGAAAGATCGTTGTAAACTTAATAAACTGCAATGTTAAAACCAATCTAAATCACAAAATCAGATTTATTTGTATCCTAGGAGCTTGTTGAGCACAAGTAGCTGCATTTGCAAAAATGCAGATTACTGGTGTGGCCAGTAACCAACTAGAGTTAAAGAAGAAACAATTCTGGAAACTCTGGTCCCTCTGGCTCCCCCGGTTCTCTGCTCCCTGGTAAAGATGAAGAGTACACAAGCCCCACCTACTGGACAACATGGGAATAGCACCCAAGAGCTCAACTTTAATGTCTGTTAACTGGCTTTTGTTTGTTTGTTTTGTTTTTCTTTTCTTCTTCTTCTTCTTCTTCTTTTTTTTTTTTTGCCTTTTTAAAATTAGATATTTTCTTTATTTACATTTCAAATGCTATCCCGAAAGTTCCCTATACCCTACCCCCGCCTTGCTCCCCTACCCACCCACTCCCACTTCTTGGCCCTGGCATTCCCCTGTACTAGGGCATATAAAGTTTGCAAGGGGCCTCCCTTCCCAATGATGGCCGACTAGGCCATTTTCTGCTACATATGCAGCTAGAGACAGGAGCTCTGGGGATACTGGCTAGTTCATATTATTGTTCCACCTATAGGGTTGCAGATCCCTTCAGCTCCTTGAAAATGTGGTACATTTACACAATGGAGTACTACTCAGCTATTAAAAACAATGAATTTGTGAAATTCTTGGGCAAATGGATGTATCTGGAGGATATCATCCTTAGTGAGGTAACCCAATCACAAAAGAAGTCACTTGATATGCACTCACTGATAAGTAGATATTAGCCCAGAAATTTAGAATACCCAAGATACAATTTGCATATACCCAGACACTATTGCATTTGCTAGCAAGATTTTGCTGAAAGG
The DNA here is from genome assembly GCF_000001635.26 of Mus musculus. Classification (NCBI taxonomy): domain Eukaryota; kingdom Metazoa; phylum Chordata; class Mammalia; order Rodentia; family Muridae; genus Mus; species Mus musculus. The sequence continues at coordinate 97,375,343 of NC_000076.6, read as the reverse complement.
ACCCTGATATAGCTGTCTCGTGTGAAGCTATGCCAGTGCCTGGCAAATACAGAAGTGGATGGTCACAGTCATCTATAGGATGGAACAAAGGGCCCCCAGTGGAGAAGCTAGAGAAAGTTAACTGACTCTTAAATGAGAGTGATAATAATAATTTCAATCTTAGTATACTGTTTTAAAGTTATATCCCATAGATATTTAAACGAAAATACCTCTAAAATTGCAAGTAAAGTCTTAGTAAATAACAGGGAGTCCAGATTTTAGAAATTGTGCTAACTGCATCAGATCTTGTAACACATTCTGTTTGACATATCAAAATAGCATAATCCTAAGCCACCTCTTAACATCATGATTTTCTTTTAGGCTTGGACCTGAATACAGATATTTCGATAATATAATTTAATTCCACTTAATACTTAGAAGAAATGTTTGATAAGCATAGCCCTTAACTTCAAGAACTGTGCTGTTTCAATATATAGGGGAAAATAGAGATGTATATTCTTTTATTTCGCTCAAGAAAAAGAGCCTTGCTTATTTTTAACCAGAATCAGGAATGAGTGGTCCTGCTGAGCTGGTTTGGGCATGTGAGGCAGAATGAAATTTTTCATAAAGTTTAGTAGAGAGATAAACCAAATTGCTGGATAATATATGTGAACATCTTTAAGGCATGAAGACATACCTTCCACTGTTACAGTATCAATAAAGCAAAAATTCTGCACCAAAATGGAAACTATGAGTGACCTTTAAAGTGCTTCAGGAATGGAGTTGGGGAGCTACCTAGATTGGATTCCAAGCTGTACGTAAACATCCATAAGTCTGGCATAGATGTAATTTCCACTGGGTTGGTAGATTGAAGATACAATTATTAAACAGCTAGTTTCGTTTAATGCCATCCACTAAGCTACTTCACACTGTCAAAAACCTTTTAGGTGTTAGACTCGAGGCCTGGAGGATTCTACAATGAATGGCACCCATGATTCTCTGAGTTCATTCCCCTGGCACCTGTGTTCATGTAACCAGCTACATATGAAAGAGGCAAATGGTCATTGGTTTTCAATTCAAGTTATACCACATACCATATCGTCATTTTTTTTAAATTGGTTATGAGACAATCATAGAGATTTGAAAGCATAGCAGGAACGCTGCCTTGTAAACTCCACTGGTTTTAACAAAACATTGCTGCTGTCCTGCACGGACTAATAAGGGTTTCATGACCTTCGCCACACGGTGAATTTAGCAAATTTAAATAATTGAGGCAATGATTGCTGAAGTAGCATCCTGCGTTTCTCGCTCTACCAACAGGAGGATGAGAAAGATGGAGTTAAATTCCACAGCCTGCACTGCTGTGGTTGTCACGCACAGCTCTCCCTTTCCAAAACCCTCAAAATAACTTATAAATGCCACATAGCATATGTGCTGTAATAATTGGACGTACTATCGGACTTTCTGTTGGACAGTCCCTTTGGAACAGACAAAATCTATAAAATTCAGCATTTTGCATTTATCCCGCTTTGTGTTTTGAGTGTTTTAAAGAGTGTAACTATAATATCACTTGACAACTTGGCAGGCTCAGGGCTGAATAATGGGCACTTTGGGGTATGCAGTTTTATGCTTTTTTAGTTGCTGTCTTTTTGAGGCATCTGTTGGGATCTGGAAATCAAAGCAATAGTATAAACGCACAACTCTCGAATCATGAAAATTAAATAAAGGAAGAGACTTTAAGGTCTAACTTAAAATATATTTTCACAAAGTATATTTCGTAGCTTCAAACAACCTATAAAACAACCCCTAATTTTAAATTTTTGACTGAGCTTTGAAAATCCAAAAGATGATCATGTATTATTTTATTAATTAGCTTTCCTATATCTGGTCTATTCCTATGGGTGAAGAGACTCTCTCTACCTTGGGTTTCCACATTCACCTGAGGCATGTGCACCTAGGTACCACCACGCTGTTCGCATGAGGCAGACGCATGAGCGGATGTGAACAAAGACAGGAAGATTTTAGTGTTTGTAGAATATGTCCAGGATGGCTGAAGCCCACTCATGGCTTTTTCTTTCTTTGCCATTGTTTGTTAATTTTTATTTGTTTATTCACTTAGGGCAAGGAAAATGGTTGGGTCTTAAAATAACCTCTCTAGACCTCCAGACAGATACACAGAGAGAAAAATCAACTATGCACGCACACACACACACACACACACACACACACACACACACACACACACATGCATGCATGCACTCACATGGAGAGAGACAGAGAGAGAGAAGGAATGAGGGAGAAGAGAGAGGGCGAGAAAGGAAGGGGGGAGAACACTCAGGACTACAAGAGGAACCTTCCAGAATGCAGACAATAAAATGGATTCTTTTAATCAAGGAATAAATGTACTTTTCTGATATGCTAATTCCAGTGAATCCTTGTTAGATAAGGATTATGTGTTTAGTTAAAACCTAGATGAGGCATGAAGAACAAGAATGAGCAATCACTGAGCACCTCCAATCCTGAGAATCCAGGATGCTGCTGGTTGCTTTTAGTGGTTTAAAGAATGGATACAGAAAATGTGGTACATTTACACAATAGAGTACTACACAGCTATTAAAAACAGTGAATTTATGAAATTCTTAGACAAATGGATGGATCTGGAAGATATCCTGAGTAAGGTAACCCAAATCACAAAAGAACAAACATGATAAGCACTCACTGATAATTGGATATTAGCTCCGAAGCTCAGAATACACAAGATACAATTTGCAAAACACATGAAACTCAAGAAGAAGGAAGACCAAAGTGTGGATACTTTGATCCTTCTTAGAAGGGGGAACAAAATACCCATGGAAGGAGTTACAGAGACAAAGTTCGGAGCAGAGACTGAAGGAAGACCTTCCAGACACTGCCCCAACTGGGGATCCTATACCAAACCCAAACCACCAAACCCAGACACTATTGCAAATGCCAGCTATATTTTGCTGAGCAAATCCTGATATAGCTGTCTCCTGAGAGGCTCAGCCAGTGCCTGGCAAATATAGAAGTGGATGCTCATAGTCATCCATTGGACAGAGCACAGGGTCCCAATGAAGGAGCTAGAGAAAGTACCCAAAGAACTGAAGGGGTTTGCAGCCCCCTAGGAGAAACAACAATATGAACTAACCAGTAACCCCAGAGCTCCCTGGGAATAAACCACCAATCAAAGAAAACACATGGAGGGACTTATGGCTCTAGCTGTATATGTATCAGAGGATGGCCTAGTCGGTCACCAGTGGGAGGAGAGGCCCTTGGTCTTGTGAAGGTTCTATGCCCCAGTATAGGAGAATGCCAGAGCCAGGAAGCAGGAATGGGTGGGTTGGGGAGCAGGGGGAAGGGATAGGGGATTTTAGGAGAGGAAACTAGGAAAGGGAATAACATTTGAAATGTAAATAAAGAAAATATCTAATAAAAAATATATCTTCAACAGAAAAAAAAAGAGGACTGGTGAGTGCTTGAGCTTTTATGCATTGTAATCTGCATATGTTTATATATGGAAGGAAGGAAATGCCTAAGCAGGATGCTTAAATTTTCTAAAGCTTTGTTTTGTTCTTCAAAGAAAGATATATGTATGAATTACACACGTGTAATCATTTTTACATTATGATTGCATGCTTCTGTGTATGAAACACACAAACATTCAGAGACAGAGAGAGAGAGAGAGAGACAGACAGAGAGAGACAGAGAGAGAGAGAGAGACAGAGAGAGAGAGAGACAGAGAGAGAAAGAGAGAGAGAAAGATGGGGCCCTTACCCATCACCATACCATGCATTGATAAAATGTTACTGTCATGGCCATTACCAGGAAATATAAACCAAGTAAAAATATTAAAAGTTAACACATGTGATTAAAATTGTTTATATCCTCAGACAGGAATTATTTCTATACAGAGGTTTGTTTTGTTCACCCACCCTTTTACAAACTGGAAAAAAATATTTCACTCCTTAAAATAAGGTAACAGGACAACCTGGCTGTAAAGTCCCAGGACTCAGCATTTGACTCTTCTTCCTGATATGATACAGCATTAATAATCCAAGATCCTGCCACCTTGCAACATAATTAAGCTCCAGAAGCCAGAGACGGTAATGCTTTTTTGTGAATATTTAGTTCTTCTTGCCATGGTTTTGCATGTATTTATTCTAGAAGGTTCTATTCAGACACGTCCCACTCATCTCAATCACATTAATCCCAATGTACAGAATAAGGTTGATGTCCTTAAGGGGACAAATATTTCCAAGGCATTAGCTGCTGAGATGTGTTAGCAATGAGCATGTACCTTCCTGTCATTCATCCATCCATTCTCCCATCCATCTCTTTTACAACCTCTGCAGCTGTGAAGGAGCGTGGGATCCCTCTAGATCAGTGCTTCTCAACCTTCCTAATGCTGCGGCCCTTTAATACAATCCCTCACATTGTGCTAAGCCCCAAAGTGAAATTATTTGTGTTGTGACTTCCTAACTACAATTTTGCCACTGCTATGAATCGTGATATAAACATTGTTTACAATAGATGTTTGTCAAAGGGGCGGTGAGCCCACAGGTTGAGAGGCTCTGCTCTAGAGAAACTAGAATAAGGTGAAAGGTGCCAGCATTCATAAGGAGAATGCAGATGTTTCATCCTGGTTCCTCTATACATCTCTCCCTGTTTAATACACCTGGCTCATCAGAGGAGAGGAGGAGGTCTCTTACAGGTATACAGAGTTCAGCTATTTACAGGAAGACTTTAGCTCATCTGATGTTGGAAACTCCATGAGGACATTTGTTCTCAACTCTTTGTAGCCCAGAGATGTTGATGTTGGACACAGGTGAAGACACTGCCTTGAGGTTTATCCCTCAGAAGTCATTCTATTCGTTTTGCATTTGCAATGTTGCCATTTTATGCTGTAGAAAAGAAACAATGTTTATAGTTTCCACTTTTCACAAATCTACTTCCAAACTAGACCTAAGCAGCCTTTTCCTGGTTCTGTTTCTGTGTTTCCCTGCATTAGGGAGTTGCTGATTTTTGCAGCAGATTTCCTAATGGCCAAACTAGAGCTTCTCTACTGTGCATGTGTGTTCGTGTGTGTGTGTGTGTGTGTGTGTGTGTGTGTGTGTGTATGTGTGTGTGTATGTGTGTGTGTGTGTGTATGAGTGTATTGTGTGAGTGTATGTGTGTATGTGTGTGGGTATGTACATGTGGATATGTATGTATGTGTGTGTGTGTATCTGTATGTGAGTGTATGTGTGTATGTGTGTGTGTGTATTTGTATTTATGTGCGCGGGTATGTATATGCGTGTGTGTGTCCCATTTTCATCATCCATTCATCCCAGCCAGGATCATCCCATAACTTAACTGCTGAAAATAGCGTTGCCATAGTCACCAATGTGCAAAGAATCTTTTGGGGCATGCTGCCCTTGATCCCTTTCTGTACAGTGAGTTCCTGGATAGCTGGGGCTACACAGAGAAACCTTGCCTTGAAAACAAATAAGTAACAACAACAACAAAACATAATTAGAGATTACTTAAAAGAGAACATGACAGTTTAACTAAGAATTGCCCAAAAGGCTCGTATATTTGAATGCTTGGGTCAGAACGGAACAGCACTACTTGAGGAGATGTGGGCTTGTTGGAGTAGGTATGAGCTTGTTGGAGTAGGTGTGGCATTGCTGGAGTGGGTGTGGCCTTGTTGGAGTAGGTGTGGCATTGCTGTAGTGGGTGTGGCCTTGTTGGAGTAGGTGTGGCCTTGTTGAAGTAAATGTGGCCTTTTTGGAGTAAGTGTGGGCTTGTTGGAAGAAGTCAGTTATTGAGGGTGGGCTTCAGGGTTTCAAACGCTCACAGCAAGCCCAGTGTCTCTCTCTTTCTGCTGCCTGTGGATCAGGATATAGAACTCTTGGCTACTCTAGCGCCATGTCTGCCTACATGCTGCCTTTCTTCCCACCATAAAGATGGTAGAGTAAACCTCTGAACTGTAAGCCAGGCCTAATTCAATACTTTTCTTTATGAGTTGCCATGGTCATAGTGTTTTGTCACAGCAATAGAACACTCACTAAGACAGAATGAAAAGACTTCAGTTTTCTGCCCATTCCTTTACTACATGACAAAATATTAGTCACCATTTATTGATATTATTTTGTAATATTTGTAGAATGCATTTGTATAAATATTTAATTCATATTTTAAACATATCATTAAAACTACATTTTTAAATCATTTAATCAATTATAAAATGTTCTGAATTTTTTTGAATCACTTAAGTGGTACGTGTTTCATGTATACATTATTGAATGACTTAGGTAGTATGTGTTTTATTTATACATTATTATTTCCTTCTGAAAGGTTTATATAGTATAATGTCTTTTGATGCTTATTAATGACTTCTTTGTATATATAAAGCCAATCATAGCAGGACAACAGGGATGGTTCTGAAACTACAGTACATACTGCATGTTATTTTTACCCACACAGCAGGATGGTTAATTAAACACTAAGACTTGACAGCATAACCCAGCACCACCACCTGCTGATAGAAAATGAAAATTCAACTTAGGGTATTTTCAGTTCTGGAAATGAGTGCTCAAAGCTAGATGTTAGTTAGACTCGTGGTGGGGATAAATGCCATAGTCGCCTTGACTGCTTATATTTTATGTCTGAAATAATTTATCTTATGAGCACGTGTGCTGATTTTATAGTCACACCACTGAAGCAGAGGAGCCAATGAGAAGGAAATGAGGAAAGCAGGGTGTGGTGATTCCATTGACTTGAGCACTGTCCTGTCCCTTAGAGAGAAGAGGACCTGTTTCTCTGCCACAGCATCTCTATATAAATACAACACTTATAATAAAAGCAGAGAGAATAGACCGAAATTAGTACTGTTTACAACATAGTCTAGTAATATATATTAGTCAAGAATTATCCATGTTTCTTAAACTTTTCACATTTCTTGCATGTGTAGTCATCCTTGATACATGTTTTTGATGGAATACAGACAGGAAATAGGGGCATTTTAGTCTGGGTTTTAATTCCAACCATCCCACTGGCTAGCACTGCCATTAGCCCAATCACTTATCTGTTTCAGGATATACATTTTCTATGTCAAAACACCTACATAGGCCTTGTGGGATTTCACATGACACTGAAATAGCAAATGTAAAACACCCTGTGTAGACATTAGGCACTGAAAAGCATGGCTTCTCCAGCTATACTAGGGCTTTTTTTTCTATTATTCAAAAATTTTAGATCTAGGAAGATAATTGAAGCCTGTCATTCTAACTGGTGCCACCCACATATTCTGGGATGTGCGCCTTCCACTGGAAAATGGTAGTTACCAGGGGATGTGCTCTGAAAAAAAGGTAATTCACCTACTCCCAGCAGAACAAAAGAAAAAAGGGACATAAAGCAGGCTGGGTGGGGAAACGGACATATGTCTGGGGAGCTTTGGAGAGGAGGCAAGTGTGAAGCCTAAGATGCTTGTATTTTCTAAGTGGATATTTATTAGCATTTGTTTGGTCATCGTGGTTAAGTTCACTGGTTTGAGTTCATTTGTGGCCCTACTTCAGAATCTATCATATGTTCATATGTACCCTGGTTAGCTTAATAGAAAACTGTCACTCAAATCCCATGTTTGAAGAGTTCATACAAAAGCACAGGATGAACTGAAGTCAGGGCGATCACAAGGCAAAAAGAAACCATCTCTTTGAAATCCATGGAAGGCTGTGACTTCAGTCAGACACAGGGTGCATCGCACAAGCCCACGGGAGCTAACTATGGTTTTGATCTATAGCAGGTAGAGCAGTTCAGAAAGGAGCTTCTCTCTCATTGACATGTTTTTAAAGAACAGCTTTTATCTCTTTCTTTCTGGTGAAACTCACACACCAAACCACTGAAAAGAGTAATTTCCAAAATTTCATAAAAGGTTTTTAGTTCTAATAGGCATATATACATTTACTGGTATTGAGAGAAAAATTGTTAGAGCAGGTTCACCAACCACTGCAAGTCTTTGGTAAAAAACTAAATGAGAAAAATCAAATACACCTATACCATGGATCCCTTCGGCACTACATAAAATGGTATAATGAGTGGGTTATACATTAAACAGATGGATGGATTGACACATAGCGGCACAAATGAATGAGAGGAGCTCAAAACTTTACCAAGACAGAAAATACAACAAACACAAAATACAAAAAGCTAAGAAGATAGAAAGAAATTAGTTCTGTTTACAACCTAATCTAGTAATATATATTAGTCAAGAATTATCAATAAGCTGTAAGTTTCAAAAAAAAGTATAATTATAAGCAGGGCAGGTACATGTCCTCAGAATAAATCTCAGTGAAAGAGTTATTAAATCCAAATGGAGAAAATGATGAACATTATAGTGGGAAGAAAGCTAGGAATACTACCTTTCCCAGTGGGCAAAGCTAAGCAAGTCTCATTAGAACATCACCATACACCATGAAAGGCACATGATTCCTGCTATGTTCCTAAGAGAGTATGGATTGGTTTGCTTCTCTGTTGCTAGATAAGACATAGATAAAAGCAACTTGGAGAGGAAAGGGTTTATCACAGTTATTGGTTAGAGACCATCTTGGAGGAAGTCAGGACAGAAACTCAAGGTAAGAGCGATGAGGCAGGAACCAAGGGAGAGAATATGGAGGAACACTGCTTACTCTCTTTATCCTATTGGCTTGCTAAGACAGGTTTTAAATACAGCACAGACATGCCTATTTCAGAATGGTACTGCTCACAATGGGTTGGACCACTTACATCAATTAGCAATCAAGAAAATGCCCCACAGAAGAATCTGATGGAGGGGAAAGGAGATGTATTTTACGGGTCAATAAAACTTCTCAATTTATGTGTCATAATATTAGTAATATAAATGTGCATATGCATTGAATAAGTATTATTTAAAGGAGAATGGGAATAAATAAAGTGGGGATTTAGGATAAACTATGTATTTAATGATGCATTTTTTTTGTACTGTAATCCCCATGAAGGCAGGTAGCAAAGTATTTTGAGGCAATTGTTCAGATAACTCTAGTATCATGTCTGACACACAGGAAATGCTTCATAACCACATTATTAAAATACTCTTCATGTAAAATAGATATACATACTTAATGTGTAGAATTAGCAACATTTTCCATAAACATATGCAAATGTATACCTCCATGTCTATGAATGCTCTTCCACAAACAAAGAATTGAAACACCATAGAACCTCTTACAGCCCCTTATGCTTTTTAAATCTCTCTCTTGATCCTTTCCCCAGCCTTTATCAGATAATTTCTTTAGACAGTGAAAATGCAGAGATTCATAATGGCTTATGGTATTCAGAATAAGTGACGGCTCAGTATTTGGTCTTCACAACATATATGCATCACTACCACTAAGGCTCAAGGAACCTCCTAACAATGAAAACAAAAGGAATCTAAGATCTAGATGACAGGAAAGAGGACTGTGAAATCCTGTATTCTAGGCCTGATACTATCTTTATAGACATGAGATTACAGCAATGGCAGTTGCCTGCCCTGGGCTGTTGAGAGTTTTATATATATACGGGGGCCAGGTGTAGAGAAACCATGGGACCTTACCTTTCCACGGAGAACTATTGACTACTGATGGATTCTGGGACAGAGAGTGTCATTGTCTTTGGCTCTGTAACCACTGTTAAGACCTCCATGCTTCAGTAGATAATTATATGCCCATGTTCACACAGTGGACCCCAGTTAAATGTGGTAAGTAACAAAGCAAAACAAAATGATACAAATGTGGGAAAGGAACCAGAAAAGGGAGGATAGGAGAGAACTGATAGTGGGAGAGAGAGGTAAGAAAGGCGTGAACCTTTATATATCATACACCCGTATAAAATTACCAAATAACACATTTTAAAAGTTGATATTCCTCAGTCCTTAGGTAGTAATATTTACTTTGATACTAAAAGTAATTAAATTATGTGTTACTTCTGTATTAATAATTGAGATGCCTTATGATTCTTTTCTTTGCCCAACCTCTACTTTAATACTATACAAGATTAATCACACTAGACATCTGGGTTGGTCTGACGCTGCTGTGTATTCAAATGCTAATACTGGCCTCCAAGATCTAGTTGCACCCTGATAAGCAAAATCCTCACATTCACCACTTGGTATTATGTAAACCTGTTCCCAATTTAAAGTTAATTGGTTAATAAAACCTAGAGACTCAGATTTGGCAGTAGAGAGAGAAAGGTGGGACTTGATGGCTGAGTGGGGGGTCTCCAGAGAGACCAGGGGAAGATAGAGAGGAAGAGGCCACCCTGAGAGGAGATGGGCCATGAGTGCATGACCAGAGAAGTGGACCCTGCGGAGAGGTTGGTAGAGCAAGAGTAACCTGGGCAAAATCAAGCATCAAGTACCAAAGGACATGTGACTGGGATGTAAGTTAGAACAGCCCACAGTCTGCCTAATCTAAACTTACAGCTTATAAATAAAATAGCATGATTTTGTGGCTCTGATTTTGTGGCTTTTATACAGGCTAGCTAGAACAAATAATTCATTTACACATCTATTTCTTTATTTAAATTTCTGGGTAGAGCATTCATTCTTTTGTCTTTAAATATTATATTAGTTATATATTCTTATGTGTGCCCTCTACCAGCTAGTATATGGATCTCCCACTCTGATTTTTTTTCTAGCAGATGTCATCAGAAATAGACAGTAGATTTAATTACATGCATTACTTGAAATGTCCATTTGGTTTATCTGTTTAATTTGTGATATCGTGAGTTAGACTGATTTTTACATATTGAACCAGTCTACATTTCTAAGATGAACTTAGTTATGATAAATTAGCAGAATTGGACACATACCTAAACCAAAGCCGTAGCACAAAAGAACACCACATAGCAATAACTTCAATAGACATATGTGAAAAGTCTTCACCACAAGTTAACAAATTTAATCCAGCAAAAGTTAATACACGAGGCACAAAGTTCAAGAGCAATCATGGAAAGACAGAAAGAACCCAAGAACAGACATGGATAATTAGGTTTCTGTGCCATGAGTAGCTTTCACTTTCTACAGCGGAGTCATCATAAAACGTGGTTTTCACTTGCTTTGGTGAGATTCCTTAGTCTTTACTGGCATTCGTTTTCCTAAGTCTGGTAATTTAAAATTATTCTCAAGTATTTCTGTCTTTTGGAACCATGTGTTCTCTTGTTGGGGGCCATGCAAGAGGAACAGCAAACAGCTTTACTCATGGAATGCAACCCACTGGTTAGCACAGTCATCATGGGTGTGCCCTGGGGAGGCAGAGCCCTGAGGACTATGTGTCCTGAGAACTTCATGCTGTTGTGGAGTGTAGCTCTGCCTGTTGCCCTTGCACCCCTCCTAATCTATGAGTTGTATGAAAACTCTCAGGGGGTTCCACCTCCTCACTGGGCAGTATCTTTGGCACTCACAATAGTGCTTGGTCTTTTTAAGTATTGCTGCTGGAGCAGATGACTGATTCAATCACCACTCTTGGGGGGGGGGGGGGAACAAACCTTAGAAATGTAGCTTGTTAGCAGTGACCAGCACCCTTAGAAAGAATTTGGAGATAGAGATTGTTAAGTTAAGATGTTTTTGTTACTGGCTCTGAGGTAGAGAATCTTTAAAAACAATCTGAAGTTCAGACAAGCACATTATTAATAGTTGAGCTAAAGAAAATTTTAGGTCAGGGAACAACATTGACAGCCCAACCAGCACTAATTGACATGCCCCTCTTGCTAAAGCTAGGCTGGTGATCAAGACGATGATTAATCTCTTGTACTCATTTTTGCCCTCAGCTTCCTAATATAGTTTAACAACAACAACAACAAAATGTTAATGAGTAGATGTGCAACCTGAGGATTTAAAGTAGAAATTGCTGATCATTTTATATAAATATTTAAATTTATGACTTTTTAAAGGTTTTTTTGTTCTTGTTGTCCTCTGAGAGACTCCACCCAGCAGCTGACTCAGACAGATACAGACAGCCACAGCCAAACAATGGATGGAACTTGAGGACTCTTATGGAAAAACAGGAAGAAGAATTACTGGCCCCAAGGGGATAGGAACCTCATAGGAAGACCAACAGAATCAACTAACCTGGACCCCTGAGTCTGACCTACCAACCAGAGAACATACACAGGTTGGACTAAGCTCCCTGCACATATGTAGCAGATGTACAGCTTGGTCTTCATGTGGGTCCTGAACAACTGGAATTGTGGCTATCCCAAAAGCCATTGCCTATACATAGGATTTGTTCTTCTAGTTGGGCTGCCTTGTCTGGCCTCAATGGGAGAAGAGCCTAGCTTTGCAGAGGTTTGAAGTACCAGGGCTAGATGATACTCAAGGGAGACCCCACCTGCTCAGAGGAGAAGTGGGTAGGGGGAAGGATTGTGGAGGGGTAACCTTGACAGGGGCAGTGAGAGGGATGTAAGTGAATAAGTAAAAAAAAAATAATGATAATTAAAAAAAGAAGGAAAAATATAGGAAAAGAAAACACAGAGGTCTAAACTCAAGATCAGTATCATAGGAAATGATTGCATTATCAGAATACAACACATAATCTTCTCTAAGGAAAAGTTACCTCTGAAAAATCTAATAAAGCTTCATGGGACCAGAGTGGGAGTGGGGGTGGGGGTGGCAGAGCACCCCTGAGCTCACCCACAATACGATAACTGAAAGGAGTCCCAGGGAAGATCCAGAATGGATAGTGTAGCAGAAACCGGAGGCCTCAGAGCAGACCCGTGAGTGACTCATTGCAATGAACATTTGCAAGTGAAGATGTGTGGACAGAGGGATGTACTGTGGGACACACTTTGACACACTACAGCGTCCACAGTGAGATTTTTGTCTTTTGGGGGTGTGTGGGGGGGTGTTGTGAGGCTGTAAGGGGGTGCAAAGGGACGTGGATGAGTGGGGTTGGGGAGCATGATGTGAAACTCACAAAGAATCTATTAAAAGTTAAATAAAAAATTTAAAACTAGATTTTTTTTTAATAAATTTACTTTAAAAAATAAATGTTAAAATAATTGACCCTTTCTTCGTAACCTCAAATTCCAGCCTGCCAGTAAGGGGAATTGGCTGAGAAAATGACTGTTTGCTGACAGTGTGTTCATCTATAACAAGTTGCTTAGTTACCAATGTATGTGGAGTCTTAGAAATAATATGCATATTTGCATATTTACCCATAATATGTAAAATTATTCACATAACGGTACAAAGGAACATACTAGGGTTTTTTTTTCTAATCATTCTCTAGAAGAAAAATACAATATAATCACATTGTAAATTTTATATTGCTTGAAAGATTTCACAGGGCTGTAAAGCTGTGAGACCTTTGCTCCATACATCAAACGTATGTATGTATATTTCTATGTATGTAAAATGGTTGGTGCTGTGCTCCATCCACCAAATGTGTTTTTTTTTAATTGGGTATTTATTTTATTTACATTTCCAATGCTATCCCAAAAGTCCCCCACAGGCTCCCCCACTCACTCCCCTACCCACCCACTCCCACTTCTTGGCCCTGGCATTCCCCTGTACTGAGGCATATAAAGTTTGCACAACCAATGGGCCTCTCCTTCCACTGATGGCCGACTAGGCCATCTTCTGATTCATATGCAGCTAGAGACATGAGCTCCGGAGGGTGGGGCGTGGGTACTGGTTAGTTCATATTGTTGTTCCACCTATAGGATTGCAGATCCCTTTAGCTCCTTGGGTACTTTCTCTAGCTCCTCCATTGGGGGTCCTGTGACCCATCCAATAGCTGACTGTGAGCATCCACTTCTGTGTTTGCTAGGCCCCGGCATATTCTCACAAGAGAAAGTTATATCTGGGTCCTTTCAGCAAAATCTTGCTAGTGTATGCAATGGTGTCAGCTTTTGGAAGCTGATTATGGGATGGATCCCCGGATATGGCAGTCTCTAGATGGTCCATCCTTTTGTCTCAGCTCCAAACTTTGTCTCTGTAACTCCTTCCATGGGTGTTTTGTTCCCAATTCTAAGAAGGAGCAAAGTGTCCACACTTTGGTCTTAGTTCTTCTTGAGTTTCATGCATTTAGCAAATTGTATCTTATATCTTTGGTATTCTAAGTTTCTGGGCTAATATCCACTTTTCAGTGAGTACATATTGTGTGAGTTCTTTTGATTGGGTTACCTCACTCAGGCTGATGCCCTCCAGGTCCATCCATTTGCCTAGGAATTTCATAAATTTATTCTTTTTAATAGCTGAGTAGTACTCCATTGTGTAAATGTACCACATTTTCTGTATCCATGCCTCTGTTGAGGGGCATCTGGGTTCTTTCCAGCTTCTGGCTATTATAAATAAGGCTGCTATGAACATAGTGGAGCATGTGTCTTTCTTACCAGTTGGGACATCTTCTTGATATATGCCCAGGAGAGGTGTTATGGGATCCTCCAGTAGTACTATGTCCAATTTTCTGAGGAAATGCCAGACTGATTTCCAGAGTGGTTATAAAAGCTTGCAATCCCACCAACAATGGAGGAGTGTTCCTCTTTCTCCACATCCTCGTCAGCATCTGCTATCACCTGAATTTTTGATCTTAGCCATTCTGACTGGTGTGAGGTGGAATCTCAGGGTTGTTTTGATTTGCATTTCCCTGATGATTAAGGATGCTGAGCATTTTTTTCAGGTGCTTCTCAGCCATTCGTTATTCTTCAGGTGAGAATTCTTTGTTTAGCTCTGAGCCCCATTTTTTAATGGGGTTATTTGATTTTTTGGAGTTCACCTTCTTGAGTTCTTTATATATATTGGATATTAGTCCCCTATCTGATTTAGGATAGGTAAAGATTCTTTCCCAATCTATTGGTGGCCTTTTTGTCCTGAGCTAGTGTCTCGCCGGCAAGAACACACTCGGACAACCGGATTCTTCTACAACAAAGCTTTACTGCTTCATCAGAAGGAAGACCCCGAACCCAGAAAATGGCGCTGCTTATATACCCCTCCGCGCAGCGTGTCAGCACCTGATTTGTTGCTCACCCATCACCTCATTACTACGCCCCGGGATGGGCAGTGACTTGGCATGAATTTACTCTTGCACCTGCGCACATTACTTGTTCACCAGTTAGGCACAGTGGAGGCCAGCGCCATCTTGTAATGGTGATTGCTCATGGTGCTCCAAACTTTTTGACTTATTGACAGTGTCTTTTGCCTTACAGAAGCTTTGCCATTTTATGAGGTCCCATTTGTCGATTCTCGATTTATGTATATATGAAAAGTGGTTGTCGCTTGTTGAAACTTGCTTTATCTACCGTGTGTGTGTGTGTGTGTGTGTGTGTGTTCCCTCACTCTTCTCGACAGCCTCAGAAAGTATTTTGGTGGCCCAAGGAAGCCTCTCCCTGGCCTCAGAGAAACTAGCTTTGTTCCCTCAAAGAATAGTCTGCTGAGTGGTCAATTGCTGAGTCCTCACCCCACCTCAGTTAACCCTGGACATCCAAGCTGTTCTCTGACAAGTTCTAATGCAACATTATCACGTATCTCCTCTAGTCACAAGAACATTTTAAATTTAGAGGTTTACAAATTCTCCATGATGATGTCAAGTTTGTAACTCAATTTCTTGCAGCTCAATGTACTTAGATACAGTGTGATGTTCTTAATACACATCCTGCTGCTTGGGAATCTACTTGGCAAAAAATAGGAACATTCAAGTGCTGACTGAGCACTCTCATATATTTCAATGCAGCAGCAGCCATAAGGTCACTGGATAAAAATTTCCTATGAAGTAACAAATTGCTATCTGCTGTATGCTTGTTGGAATCTGCTTCTGATGGTTATGACTGCATAGTGCTTGGGTGGGAGAACAGTCTGAATTAAGCTGGTGATATTGAAGGAATGTCCACGTTCCCGCAAATTTGTGTGTTGAAATCCTAAGCCCAATATCATGATGTTTGAAGGCATGGTGACCTCAGCCAATACTTTGATCTTTTCTGGCCTGCAGAATAGTGGCAAACATTTTTGGTTTGTTTGTTTGTTTCATTCTATTTATAATATAACATGGTAGCATTAACCTATTAGGACAGAGGATTCCGAAGATCACCTTTGTGAGAAAATGCTTACTTCATCCAAACACTGGATTATACAACAGAAATAAACTCAGTGTGAAACACAAAGACACCCTCTTTTGCCTTTAAGACAGAATACTTCAAACATGTCTTTCATTTTAAAATACGAATCATTTGTTAAATCATCATAATTCTATTTATTACACTGATTTTAATAAAATCTCTCTCTCTCTCTCTCTCTCTCTCTCTCTCTCTCTCTCTCTCTCTCTCTCTCTCTCCTCTTTCTTTGTATTTTTGAGACAGGGTTTCTCTGTGTAGCCCTGGATCTCTCGGAACTCACTCTGTAGACCTGTAACCCTGGCTGTCCTGGAACTCACTCTGTAGGCTGGCCTGGAACTCAGAAATCTGCCTGCCTCTGCCTCCCATGTGCTGGGATTAAAGGTGTGTGCCACCACTGCCCTAATCAAATCTCTTATACTAAAAATATATCTACTCAGTGTGTCAGTGTAAGAAATAGATCAGTTCAGTTCCATGCCAAGTCATATGGACCTTTCTTTTCTTCCAAAAAAGAGGGATGAGACTATCTTTGTCCTGGCTATGGATTCAGAAGCATCCAGGAAAAAGCAAGAACTTCAAAGAAGCAAGAGTCATGATTGGGTATCAGTCAAGATTCCATTTAAAGATAGCAAAAATGAACATGATAATAAGATGAATTCCTTGGTGGTGAGAGCAAGTTCCATTGCTGGATTTTCTGCATGAAGAAGTCCTATCTTCTGATACTCTTTCCATGTGCACACTCTTAGCAAAAGGCTGATTAAAAGTACATTAGGAGCAACAATGAGGTAACACGGAATGCTAGTGGTGAATCTTGATCCATATACATGTAAGTTAGATCTGTCGTAAAAGTGGACAAATTCTCTTAAGACATTCCATAGCTGTTGCTTTACATAGTCACTGCAAGAATAATTTGTTCAGCTGTGAGCGCAGTGGGATAACAGTGCTCACAAATGTTAGGAACTCATTGCCTGTGGGTTGCCAAAATGTCTAGGGAATATTTATATTGATGAGTGAGTAAAAAGGTCCTGGGCCAGTAAGATGGCTCAGCAGTGGGGTATGTGTTTGTACAGCAAGCCTGACGATCTGGATCGAAGTCACTGTAGAAGGAGAGAAGCAATGTCTGGACTTTGTCCTTTGACCTTTATGCACATGAAATGCCACAATACACACACACACACACACACACACACACACACACACACACACACACAGCACCACAACCACCACCACCATCATCATCACTAGAATCAAATTTTACATCAATACATGAGAACAGAATGTCTTTTCAATGCTCACTATCCACCACTCTCATTGGCACGAGTGAATGTTTAAATTAGATCCATTCAAAAGGATGTGGCTTAACACAGAGAATTTAAAAGAAATAAGTATCAACATGATCTCTACATGAATGTAATTGTCAGGCTTCAGTTACTAGGAGCAAAAAAAATCAAGTGTATGGGATATCATGCAGACTACTCACCCCTAGACTCACAGAGTATGTTGTGTTTCCTTGTGTGAAATTTATTTTAGCTTCTGCACATGCAAGAACTTTCTTTGATTTCTTATGACAGATAGTTCAGATCTTCATGAAACTCAGGGACCCAAACCATCAAACATTCTTTTCACATTATAAGATATTTCTATCACCAAATATAACTCAGTGTCAATTTCTGCAAGATACATCCATTTCTGCAAAATGCCCAGTAAGCACTGAAGCTGGAAACATTCAAGATATTTCTCATCATTGGCTGGCAAAAGCCACAAAAGGTTGAAACATTTGTTAAAAATATTACTATTTAAAAGAGTTAGAATGAACACCAATCATCACCTTTTGGCTTGAGTACACAGAAATATTTTATTTCTTTTTGTTGTTTAAAAATGACTAATTTTTAAAACAGATTATTTCTCATAGTGCTGAGGTCTTCCTATTAAAGTGGAGCCAGGAGGCAACGTCAAAAATGCTGC
Source organism: Mus musculus (assembly GCF_000001635.26). Classification (NCBI taxonomy): domain Eukaryota; kingdom Metazoa; phylum Chordata; class Mammalia; order Rodentia; family Muridae; genus Mus; species Mus musculus. The sequence continues at coordinate 97,357,298 of NC_000076.6, read as the reverse complement.
TACTGTTTCCATACCTCTTATGTTGTTGCTGCTGTTCCCCTTATCCACATATCCTCCCAACAGTTTCCAATTTCTACACTAGGCTTATTTGAAATATTTATGAATGTATCCATCCCATGTGTGCCAATGTGCCCTTTTATTCTATTTCTCAGTATTTCTAAATGTTCTAGACTCTTACTCAAGCTTGCTATCCTCTGGTCTCAGTTTCTTAAGTACTGTGAACATTACAACTGTGAGACACTATGCTCAGCTCTTCTAACTTAGAATTTTATCAAATCTTCAAATTGTCTCATAATTGAGTTACATAAATTGGACTAAAAAATCTGAGCTAAGTGACAATGCTGGGCAGTGGTGGCACACGCCTTTAATCCCAGCACTTGGGAGGCAGAGACAGGCAAATTTCTGAGTTTGAGGCCAGCCTGGTCTACAAAGTTAGTTCCAGGACAGCCAAGGCTACACAAAGAAACCCAAAAGAAAGAAAGGAAGGAAGGAAGGAAGGAAGGAAGGAAGGAAGAAATATTTTCAATAGATTTCTCAATTTAATACAAATTCATTTAACTAACAAATGTCTAGAAGACAATGAGCAATGTGATAAATCTAGGGAAAGGAGTAAGAGTGATTGTTCTGCAAGCCTTTGGACCTAAGCTTGAATCTCAGCATCCATGTAAAACGTCAAATGTGGCTATGTGTACCTGCATCCTCAGGGCTGTAGCAGGCACAGACAGGAGGATCTTGTTGCAACCTGTTGGCTGGCAGCCTGCCACTGGGTTCAATGAGAGACTCTACCTCAAATATAAAAAGAGGGTGACAGAGAAGGTACTCATTATACTCCTCTGACCTCTGCATTTGCAGACATAAGCTATGCATACACACCCACACATAGATACACACACACCCACACATAGACACACACACACACACACACACACACACACACACGGGGGGGGGGTATAAAGTGATAATGTGTGTGGTATTTCTATACCCATCTCTTCTGACACAGAAATCCAATGGTTCAGGAGTCCTCTGCCCTGGTAGTTTCTGATTCTATGAGGTCTTCAGAAACAGATTTTTGTACTTCTTGCCATCCTCACAGAAGAATGTCACTTACTAATATCCTTGGCCTTTGTTTTATTCTACATATTCTTTATTTGTTGAACAGAGAATCACCCAAGCCTCCACATAATTATTCTTCCAATGTTTAGATCCAGACAAATGTTGGAGATATGATCTGGCTTCATGCAGGGTATGATCATTGCTATCAATTGTCGAAAATTGCAATAGTTCTATCATATAGGTATGATTGATTTTTTTTCATCTAATTGAATGAGAAAGGAAATATTTCCTTCTCTAGCATTCTGGGTGTATAAATAGAGGGCCACCCCAAGATTAGACTTCTTTTTACAGCACAGCACTAATGAACTTTGATCAGAATCTATGTCTCTTCACCAGTATCTCCTTCTGCATAATACTGTCTAACTGTCCCAGAACAGATGACCTACAAGAAAGTCATATAGGTCCTCCTATTGCAAATGACAGCTACCCCCAATATTGGAACTTCTGGGTTCTCATTAAATTCCACTGTACTCAAAGCAAGTATAAAAGTATAATAATATTTGGCCTGTTGGGGAAATTGCAGAAACTTAAATAAATTCTTTTTCAAATTAAAAAAAAAATAGAAATCGGTCTTGGAAGTTATCCTAAAAGGGAGGTTGGAAGACAAAGTTGATCTAATTAGGAAAGTGTAAAGAAAATATCCAAATGCAAAACATACGGCTTGTAGTAGTCTGGAGGTAAACAAAGAAAATCTGTCTTGATGGTCTGAAATGAGAACATCATAATTGTACAAAAATTGGCAACAACATATTCACTCATAGAACAGACATTTGGCCTAGGCTGGCTTGGAAAGGAACTAAACTGAGATGCAGAGATGAAGACGGGGTGTGTTGCAGAAGGGTGATCAAGGATGATTTAGCAGATGGAGTGGGTGAAAGAATTGCTATAGACGCAGCTGAGGATGCAAAGTAGAAGTTCTGACCCCAAGTGTGGGCCCTGTTCTGTGCCATCCCACAAAATATTCCTCAACTGTGTTGTTTGTTCTCCTTTCCTCCATATCATGGATGCATGGGTCTCCATTGGCCCTGTGTAGTATGAAGAAGTATTTGGTTAAAGTTAACAATTTCAATAGGTAATGGCAGTGGTGCTGGTTACTATAAAGACATATATTATAACATCTATACTAACAGACTTGTATACTTAGAATGTTACCTAGACCTATCAATTTATTTCTAATTTTAGAAACATAAGAATCCCAAGTCTCCATTTAATTATCCAAAACTAAAGACAGAAGCATCACGTAGCATGAGTGGCAGAATTGAGATTCTATGCTATATCAATCTGTTTTCAATACATCCCTCACACCACTGGGCTCATCTTACACCCAAATAACAAGTCACCTTATGGCTAACAACTAAAGTCTGCAAGATATCTATGGACCTTTTTATATTATGTTAAATCTAGGTATATAAAAAGTATGGCATCTAAACAGGGTTAGTGTTCCCCTTAAAAACATGTTCTCACTGATAAGTGGATATTAGCCCAGAAACTTAGAATACCCAAGATATAAGATACAATTTGTGAAACACATGAAACTCAAGAAGAACGAAGGCCAAAGTGTGAACACTTTGCCCCTTCTTAGAATTGGGAACAAAACACCCATGGAAGGAGTTACAGAGACAAAGTTTGGGGCTGAGACAAAAGGATAGACCATCTAGAGACTGCCATATCCAGGGATCCATCCCATAATCAGCCTCCAAACACTGACACCATTGCATACACTAGCAAGATTTTGCTGAAAGGACCCTGATATAGCTGTCTCTTGTGAGACTATGCCGAGTAGCAAACACAGAAGTGAATGCTCACAGTCAGCTATTGGATGGATTACAGGACCCCCAATGGAGGAGCTAGAGAAAGTACCCAAGGAGCTAAAGGGAACTACAACACTGTAGGTGAAACAACAATATGAACTAATCAGTACCGGGGAGCTCTTGTCTCTAGCTGCATATGTATCAAAAGATGGCCTAGTCGGCCATCACTGGAAAGAGAGGCCCATTGGTCATGCAAACTTTATATGTCCCAGTACAGGGGAACGCCAGGGCCAAAAAGTGGGAGTGGGTGGGTAGGGGAATTGGGGGGGAGGGTATGGAGGACTTTTGGGATAGCATTGGAAATGCAAATGAGAAAAAATCCCTAATAAAAATATTAAAAAAAAACAATGCTTGCATGAGTAAAAGATCAAATAACTTGCCACCACAAAGTCTTTGACTCCTAAATCACATCTCCAGTCTTGACTGTTGCTGCTCCCATGAGATTCTCAATGGCAACTGGACCTATGACATTTGACTATGGGAGAGAAATTTCCTTTCTCCTTGCTCTAGGCTCTGAGTCTCAGAAGGCTGCAACCCACAGGCAAAATTCATCTGTAAGATGGTAAAACACAGATACATGCTTGTGTTTTTTAATTAATAAACTCATGTACTACATTGAATGCAATTTAGCATTTTCTCAATTGTTTGTAAAGCTATCGTCTTATATCAAAACACATCAACCCGATGCTCAAATGTAATCATTAAATTATTTAAAAGCACTTGGAAACCCCTGACCATGTAAAACTCTTCCTACATTGGACGCTCTGAGTTGAGATTACATGCTTGCTTCAACATCTTGGGCAAAACCATTAAAGTAATTCCTCAAAATATGTAATTCTATCTTCGATGATCTTTATTTATTTACTAATTTAAACCCAATCTTGGGATTAATAGGTATTTTGATTTACTTAGAAAAAGAAAATAATTTTCTTTTTTTTCCCCAGACTTAATATGTTTATGCATACATACAGTCCAAAAGGAGAACATGGAAGCCATCATTTAATCACAGCCTCCTTAGTAAATGTGGAAAATAATTTTCTAATTAGTTGTTTTGATAAAGCTGCTCTGAAAATAACCTTTAACAACAACAACAACAAAAAAAAAACACCAAAAAACTTCTTTTGAAATATTGACTAGATATCATCCAATTTAAAAAGAAAAGAAAAACCCAGAGCTTGGCATATGTTTAGGAACACTAATTGTAGACTTGGGTTTCTCAGTGTTCCCTGAGAAGCAATAGAACAGTCTTTCCTTGGAGAAACTGAAATAATGATGCTAACAGCCCACATTCACAGTAAGAAACTGGGATCAGAAAAAAAGTGAGAAGGAATTCCAGGGTGAATGCCAAACTACCAAGATAAAATGCAAAGAATGATCGATCGCGGCTCCTCAGCTTCCAAAGATGAGTTTTTCAGTTCTGCATGGAAAGAGCTGTTGAGTGAGTCCCGTTTGCAGAAAGCTAGATTTTGCCACGGGTAAAGGTTGCTGAGAGGAGCAATCATAAAGCCTTAATGGCAGTCATTTTTAAATGTTTACTCTTAAATCTCATTCCTAAGCCACTAAAACTGGGCTGTCTGTTGCTAAAACGAAGGGGGTTCCAGTAAACTGCTGTAAAATCTCAGACCATTAACATCCATGGAGATGACTCTCTTGGGAATTCAGATACAGCCTTGGCCATCTTAGCATGGACAGTTAGACATCTGTGGCAGACTTTATGGAGACAACTGAAGGTTGTTTTCATGTCGCTGCCATAGAGAATTTCTCTGTTAGAACCACTGATTTATTGAAAATAGCCCCAACCCATTATGAACCTAATAAGTTGTATCCCTCGTATCCTATATTGATCTTCTTGACAAACAGTGCTAAGAGGATTGAAAAAAGATTGTGAGAATAAGTTGAAGCTCATTTGAAAGAGCCTTTTGGATGGAACAGTCAGGTCTGGTAGCCAATAGCAAGGGCAAAGAAAAGAAACCTTAATGGCATTCATTTCTCAGCTGAGCTCTGGTTTCACACGTTTAAGTCATATGTTATGGGAATGAAGAGTAAGACAAGTCTAACATTACTCGTTAAAATTATCTGTGAAAATATCCCGAATAATATTCATAATATTCAGAATAATAATATCTGTATTCATCTCATCATGTTGTTGTGGGTTTTGCAATGAGGAAGAGTTTGGGCTCAACTTGAAAGTGAATATGGTGATCCGCCCCCAGTGGGCAGGGGTGGGAGGAAGACAACAGAGGATTGGAAAGTATTCGGGGAAATCTGAATAACAAGAAAAACAAGTGCAGTGCTTTCTAGGTCAGTACAACCTAGGATTCTTGCTGATGGCAATCCAAAATCACCCAATGTGGAATCCCATCTGATATGGGGTTATCAGATACTAATCACCTATCAAGGATGAAAAACTCAGGCTACACTTCAAATTCTTGGTAAAATTGGTCATATATGGATGAAGGCTCAGAAGTCATGATTTTGTTGATAAGGACATATAGATTAGAGGCTGATCAAAGAGACAACCTGTCAACATCCCCCAAAGATGTATATGTACATATTTACAGTATTCATGAAGCAGAAATCATTCCTGTTATAGACAATGTATAATATTTTTATATCATATTTATATATCATAAAATAATATATTTCAGTGCCCCAAATTAGGGCACACCTTCTAGATTTTTCTTGGGGTAGAGGGTAGGACATGTCTTTGCCACCTAAAAGAGCAATGGACAAGACTATTTCAGTCCTAGATCAAGCAGAAACATCTAGGCAAGTCATTTTTTATCTACAACTACCTTTCCCAGAGATTGTTATGTTCTTTAAGGAACAAAGTCTGCCACAAACCATCCTTGAGACCACCTTTCCCCTGTGTTTTGCTGGAGTACATTAAAGGCTGCTATGTCTTCAAGCCATCATCTACCTGCTGGCTACATAATCCTCATTATATGATGACTAACATCCAGGCTCCAACTTATGCATTAGTGAGTTATAAAAAAAAGTCATTAAAAATAGGGTTGGTGTTTTAAGACATAATATGTTAGTCCAACTCATAAGCCAGGGTGAATTCTCAGGCTCTGGCAGCAGCTTATCTGCATTTGTCTTGAGCCCTTTCAATCCAAGGAAAGAAAGTGACATAAAAGTTTGGCACATACTTGCACATACTTTCCAGGGCAGGGGAGGAATCTCATACAAGGCTGCACTTAAAATTAGACACTTTTATTACTAAGAGGAATAACAGAAAAAGAAATTGTCTACATTAAGTTCAAATCCAGAAAACAAAAGTTAGAATGGAATGTTACAATCATTGCAAGTTTTTATTCCCTGAATGCTGGCTTTAGATTCTCTCCAAATCCTTATCCCTCAGTTCAGTGACCTATATACTTTAATGTAACTTGAAAACTACATACTCTTAACAATCTTCGATATAGAAGTATCAATAACAAATGACACCTTTGTTGTGGGTAGGTAATTGGGTTCTTTCTTATTATATTTTAAATTGATAATAAAATATAATTTTGATTTGCAGTTAGCACTCAGAGGTTTCTGTTTTGTATGCTTCAGTGATTTCTACACTGTAAGCCACAGGCATAAATACCTTTTTGGTTTCTTCTCTCCGGTCCCTCAGAAGTGCTTATTTTAGCTTAGGTCCAATATATTCTCCGTAATGGTGTGTGTGTGTGTGGGGGGGGGTGGTATTAGAAAACAAAACAAATATAAGACACACACACACACACACACACACACACACACACACATGTCAGAATGACTATTTCAATTTGAAATTTAGAAAACAAAGTATGTCCCAAATACAGCATGATATTTTCCTTCACTAAACACAGTACTTGTTACATATCTGAAATTTAAAGTTAATTGCAAATTGCATGCTTTAATGTGCTTCAGCTAGTAAGCTATCTTCTAGAATACATTAGGCAGCTGTTGATAGATAGATAGATAGATAGATAGATAGATAGATAGATAGATAGATGCATACATACATACATACATACATTTCTCCTTAACATGCTTTTATGTAATAACTATTCCAGCTGGAAACCCATGCCAGGAGAAAGACTTCACCTCTGACACTGCCTGGAGAACCAGAAATCAAAGGATTGGTGGCCTAGGACAGAACCCATCACCCAGAACAAAAATGAAAGAAAGGAAGAAAGAAAGAGAGACGGAAAGGGAGAAAGAAAGGAGGAAAGAAAGAATTCCTAATTCTTTTTTGTTTGTTTTGTTTGTTTGTTTTGGTTTTGGGTTTTTTTTGTTATTGTTGGTTTTGGTTTTGGTTTTGTTTTGTTTTTTGTTTTTTTGTTGGTTTTTTTTTTTTTTTTTTTTTTTTTTTTTTTTTTTTTGAGACAGGGTTTTTCTGTGTAGCCCTTGCTGTCCTGGAACTCACTCTGTAGACCAGACTGGCCTTGAACTCAGAAATCTGTCTACCTCTGCCTCCCAAGTGCTGGGATTAAAGGCGTGCACCACCACTGCCTGGCTGAATTCTTAATTCTTAATGATATTGTCCTATACTTGTAGACAGTACCATCAGGGAGGCTCCAGTTAGCAAGGGATGGAAATAGATTCAGAATGTTGTAACCCAAACATTACACAGAGCTTGAGACTCCTGTGATGGGGTGGGGGTAGGATTGTAGGCACCAGCAGGGTCAAGGACATCACAAGAAAACCCACAGACTACGCCGGGGCCTAGCAAACACATAAGTGGATGCTTAGAGTCAGCTATTGGACAGATCACAGGGCCCCCAATGGAGGAGCTAGAGAAAATACCCAAGGAGCTAAAGGGATCTGCAACCCTATAGGTGGAACAACATTATGAACTAACCAGTACCCCAGAGCTCTTGACTCTAGCTGCATATGTATCAAAAGATGGCCTAGTCGGCCATCACTGGAAAGAGAGGCCCATTGGTCAGGCAAACTTTATATGCCCCAGTACAGGGGAACACTAGGGCCAAAAAGTGGGAGTGGGTGGGTAGGGGAATGGGGGGAGGGTATGGGGGACTTTTGGGATTGAAAGATCCTGACAGAATGTAAAAGGTCACAGAAGCCCTGAAATTAGCAAGATAGATGTCAGTGTTAGCAGAACTAGCTTCACTGATTTAGAAAAATAGAGGTGCACAATGCTCTGGCCACTCCTTGAACCTGTGTGTCTGCCAATGTTCTGACCAGGTGTGTGCCCATTGCTGCACCTTCATTAGACTCTTTCCTTGTACCCCTCCCATACCCATTTCTTGAGAATAGACATTGTTTAGATCTGGAAATCCCCTACTCTACCCCCCTTCTCCTTTCCCCCATGAGGGCCTATAAAAACCGGGACCTCTTTCTCCTCGAGGTCAACTCCTCTACCCCTGTGTGGGATATGAGTCGTCCCCAGAGCTCTGGCTTTCCCCGAATAAAGCCTCATGTGGTTTGCAACAACTCGGTCTATCGTGAGTTCTTGGGTGTCCACTAGTGTCCTGAGGCCTGAGCAAGGGGCTCCTCTCAGAGTCTTTCAGGATAGCATTGGAAATGTAAATGAGGAAAATACCTAATTTAAAAAAAATAAAGATTTTGTGTTTTATCAAGAAAAAAAAAACCCCGCAGAATCAACTAACCTGGCCTCACAGGGCCTGACTGAGACTGAACCGGACAGTCAGTTAGCCTGCACATTAGCCTAACCTAGGCTCTCTGTATACGTTACAGTTGTGTAGCTTGGTGTTTTTGTAGGACTCCTAACAGAAGGAACAGGGGCTTTGCTGTCTCTGATTGTTTTGTCAGCTTTCACTTTTCTGTTCCAGCATCTCTCATACAAGAATCTATTTTACACACTCACAGATGAGAAGCACAAACACCAAGGCAGCCACAGACTCTTGAATCTATGATGGTATATGGCCTATATGGCATGTTAAGGCAATGATGGCACAAAGCTAGTGAAACTGATTAGACCTAACACCCACTCCATGAGATGGAACCCATTTGCAACACTACCTTCCTGACCAAGAGCCTGAAACTAGATAGCCCAGAGACCTAGGGAAAAAAAAAAAAACCACAATAACACTCATCTAAGAAGGAGGTGATAACTCCTAATGACATTCTGCTATGCTCATAGATAAGGACTTTGTTCAGCTATCCTTAAAGAAGTTCCCTCCTGTAGTAGTGCGAATACAGACACTCCCAGTTGGGCATTAAGCAGAGAGTGGAGCATTCAGCCCTTCATGGGATGTCCCCATCAGTCCCTTCCCTCAGAACTCAAGGAACCCCATGGGAGATAAGGGAGAAAGAGTGTGGGAGCTATAGAGGATGGAGGAGACCAAGGAAACAAGGCCCTCCAAGAAAACGTGAGCAAAGCTTACATAAACTCACAGAGTCTGAAGCAGCACACACAGCGCCTCTGAGTGTGCATACTGATTTCCTCTTTACTGCTTTTATGGGACTCCAGAGTATGCAAATGAGTGGCTCTCTCATTTCTGTGCCTTCTCTTGAGCTCTTTTCTTTATGTAATTTTTTCTTATATTTTTGTCTAATCTTTTTATAATTTTTTAAAAAAGAATGGATGGATGGATGGATGGATGGATGGATGAAACAATGGAAGAAATCTAGCCACTAGGGTAAATGTAATAACTGAACTGTTATGTATGCGTCCTAGGAAAGAGAAACTCAGTTTTCTATAATATAGTGACATTGGTATATCAACAACTCCAGCAATGACACACTGGAGAAGCTAAACCACGAAGATAGTGAAAAAAACTCCGTGGTAACCAAGGCATGGGCATAAGTATGAATGATTGGGCATGGCTGAGAGGACTTTCAGAGAAAGAGAAATGTTCTCTGGTACTTGAGTGCAGGATGGTTGTCATAGGTCATAGGTATACACTGCCTAAGCCCACATTGCAGATTACTCAGTTGCAACAAGCATGTCACTGTCTTGGAGATTGTTGATAATGGATAGAAAGAAAATGTTCATAACATGTAGAGAAATTTTAATACAGCGACAAGGCTTCTCTGACAAGGGATCATATCCAAAGATATGATTCAGCTGGAATGCAGACATCACACACACACACACACACACACACACACACACACACACATACACACACACACACACACACACACACCTTTAATCCCTCTGGCTTGAATACAGACATGCTTTTAGTGCACGCCTTTAATCCCTGTCCCTGTACTGACCTTTAATAAAGCATTTGCCACATGAAGTGATGTAATGAGCACATGACCTGATGGAATAATCAATACATTAAACTAAAAACAAATGCACTCGGTGCAAACATTGACTCTGTATGGGCTGGGAAAGAGAGGTGAACCATACAGAGATCTGCCTTTCAAGGCCTGATATCTGGCTTGTGCCTCTTAGATGAAACTAACCACTTAGAGGGTTAGCACTCAGATTTGATCCCTTTGTAGGCCTTCATCACCAAGCAGAGTGTCGCTATAAAGTGTTTCTGACAAGATAGTCATGAAGTAAGGGCATAGCAAGCTTGAAGACTTGAGTTCAAAGATTCCTGGTGGAAAGAGGAGAAAACCACCAATTTCCATGAGGTTGTCCTCTACTGACTAAGCTCTGCATTCTCTCTCTCTCTCTCTCTCTCTCTCTCTCTCTCTCTCTCTCTCTCTCTCTCTCTCTCTCTCATAGATCTTTCATACTCACATATACCACACACATGCACACACACACATACATTCACACAGGACACATGTAAAAAAATTTAAAGGTAAAATCAAAGGGTTACTGTGTAAAACAGAAAAACCAGTCCTGCCTGGATAAGGGCTCAGTGTAGTACTTACAGTGAGTACTTACATCGGACTCCATCTAGCCCATTGGATGGAGAAGCCTTGCCTAAGTAATGCTCCTTACAGTCTAGCTAAAGTAGCAGTGGGTGAAGTTTTCTAGATTGACAGTCATCAACTGGGACCTTCTGGAAAACCACGCACAGCCACTGAGGCATTGGCAGTCTACAGCTACTTTGAAACAGAGCAAAAACATATTCTCTCCCTAATCTTAATTTTGTGCAAGAGAATTTCAGAAGCCAGGGCCTGAGTAAGTACTGTGCTCTGAAAGTAGCCTTGATGCTTCCCATGGCTGCCAGCTGCAGTATCTGTTGGCACCTGACTCTTCTCTCCTGTAGGTGTCATTGTCTTTCCATCATTGTAAAATCAGGAGTCATTGACCTTGTCAGTGATCTTAACCAATGGCCTTAACCTCCCTGAGATTCCCTTCCATTATCCATGCCAGGAGGCTACTTGTATTATCGTGGGGCCCGGCAGTACCGTAGGGTCCTGAACAATGTCCCTCGTTGTCAGGACTCAGTAATAACAACCAGTAACTGATATTGTTGCTGTTACTTTGGGACTTAACCCAAGAGTCCACACATAATTCATGTTCATTATACATGGATTAAATTCAAGACCTGATATGGAGCTCTTATAAAAGCATGGCGACTTTTCTCTAGCTTCCAGAACCCTCTCTGACTCCCAGTGGTTGTTTACCAGTGTTTCAACAGTAAACAAACTTAGGCTTTGTTGAGAATCCAATGGAGGTCCACTGTTACTAACTTTGTATTTTCATGATTAGTTAAAATGTCCTGGCACAAATACATCATAATTTATATGAGTTTTTGTGTGATCTGCATTTCTGGTACTGGGTTCAAGGTGACCCTTTTCCCCACCCACCTAGGGAGATGGATAACCCAAAGCATTTTCTCCTTTAAGAAATCTAGAAAGTGACAGCTAGAAAGAAAGGTGGTAAGACGGTGTCACAAAAACATCGGACAGAGATCCTGGCCAAGGCAAGAGTTGCTGCAGAGGCTTGGTACTGAGTTGAGCTGCACTGCCATCTGGTGGACATGTGCCGTGCTGGCCAGGTGCAGCATTTCAATGAGGGTTTCTTAAGATGAAGACATGTCAAGGTTACCTTTCTCCAACTCTTGGATACGCAAGATAGGAATCTAATAAAATAGATGACAGATTTTATATTACAGAGGAGTAATGTATAGCCACCAGATTTGAGACCATACGCAAACGTCTGCGTTTTCATGTTGCTACTTAAGTTTTCATGAACCTCAGTGATCTAATGTTTAAAATGAAACTCCCTTTTTCATTAATTGTTGTTACATACATGTATGTGTGTGTATACATATGTGTGTGTCCTGCATTTAACACATGTATAATTAACATGTGTTATATGTAGACGTATGTGTTAAGTCACAAAGGAACAATAGCAATATTGGTAATATACACCAATACATATCCCTAAATGTACCCTTCTCAGTCTGTCTAATGTCACAAGTATGCGTGTTTTCAGGGCTGACCATTTGATTTTGGACCAATTGACCAACTGATCTGCTCTTCCCCAGGGAAGACGACTCTTTTCCCAGAATTCTTCACACATTTGAATGAGAGCAAGGAGGGACACGAGAGAGTGTGTTTGGATGAAGGAGATGGAAGAAAGGCACAAGTTGTGGACTTTTATATCTCAAAAAATAAAAGTAATATAGCATTGAACCCTGCCATTGTTGTAAGTATAAACTGAATGATTTGTGAAAGGACATAAAACAATATATTATTAAAGAAAAAACAAATATTTTAAGTGTAGATATGGAAGGCTACATGTGAGATACAGTCATAGCCTCATCTAGGAGTCTGTACCAGGCCTATGCCTATACTATATAGCACACAAAAGGTAAGATACCAAAGGTTTATCTTTAGAGAAATATCAGCCCTGTAGTGAAGAAATATGTTAATTCTTGAAACAAACACTATATGAGAAGATTTAGTAGAGGTCAAGCATGCCACATACTTAGTTCTGTCACACAAGGAGATATCCATACGATCTTGGCAGAGAAACATAAAATATAACTTTATTTGAATTGGGTCTTACACAAATATTAATCCCAGGCCAGGGTAAGTGAGGATAGCCAGAGGAAATTTTGAAAGTAGAATATTAATACTGAGAAAGAAATTATTATAAAGGATAATATTATCCTACAGTTAAGAAAATATCACTCTCCTCAAAATCCCATGGTTTGTGCCATGCACAATAAAATTTATGCTCTCCCAGAAGACATATTCTTCTGCTAATCAATAAAAACAGGAAAATTTGCCTGGTAAGCAATCAACAGGTGACCATATACTTTTTATAAAGCAGCACCTTCCCATGTTTAGAGGAATGGGGGATTTCCAAAATTTACTGAGGAGCTGGCTACATTTTTTATTTTTTATTATTATTATAGCCTACCCTCTGACTGTTCCTCATCCCATACCTCCTTTCACATCTCCAAGGTGATGCCCCCAATCCCCACCCCCCACCCCACTCCCCTAGACCTCCCCATTTCCTAGGGCCTCAAGTCTCTCCAGAGTTAGGTGTATATTCTCTGACTGAGTCTAGACCTGCAGTCCTCTGTTGTATATGTGTTGGGGGCCTCATATCAGCTGGTGTATGCTGTCTGATTGGTGGCTCAGTGTCTGAGAGATCTCAGGGGTCCAGGTCAATTAAGATTGGTGATCTTCCTATGCACACACACACACACACACACACACACACACACACACACACAGCTTCTTCCAGCTTTTCCCCAGTTCAACCCCAGGGGTCCCCGATTTCTGTCCATTGCTTGGGTGTAAGTATCTGCATCTGACTATTTCAGCTGCTTGTTGGGCCACTCAGAGGGCAGCCATGCTAGGCTCCTGTCTGTAAGCACACCAGAGTATCAGTAATAGTGTCAGACCTTGGAGCCTCCCTTTGAGCTGGATCCTAATTCGGGCCTGTCACTGGACCTTCTTTTCCTTGGGCTCCTCTCCATTTCTGTCCCTGCAGTTCTTTTAGACAGGAACAATTCTGGGTCAGAGTTTCTGACTGTGGGGTGGTAACCTCATCCTTCCACTTGATGCCATCTTTCTGCTGGAGATGGACTGTACAAGTTCCCACTCCCCACTGTTGGGCATTTCATCTAAGGTCTTTCCCTTTGAGTACTGAGCATCTCTCATCTCCCAGGTCTCTGACACATCCTGCCTCCTGAGGTTGCCCGTTTCTACTCTTTCTGCTAGCCCTCAGGTCCTGTTTGTGACCCCAATACCTGATCATGTTCCCCTTTCCCCTCCCTTTACCCTCTTCCGCCCTGGTCCCTCCCCCACCCCATGGCTGCTTTCTTCTCCCTCCCTACTGGGATTGAGGGGTCCTCACTTGGGCCCTTCTGCTTATTAACCTTCTTGATTTCTGTGGATTGTATCCTGGGTATTCTGTACTTTTTTTGGCTAATATTCAATTATTAGTGAGCACATGCCATTCATGTCCTTTTGGGTCTGAGTTACTTCACTCAGGATGATATTTTCTACTTCCATTCATTTGCCTGCAAAACTCAGGTGACAGCACATGTTGGTTAGGATGTGGAGAAAGAGGAACATTCCTCTGTTGCTGGTGGGATTGCAAACTGGTACAACCACTCTGGAAATGAACCTGGAGGTTCCTCAGAAAATTGGAAATAGATCTACCTGAAGACCCAGCTATAACACTCTTGTGCATATACCCAAAAGATGCCCCACCATACCACAGGCCTTATCTGTGATAGCCAGAAGCTGGAAACAACCCAGATATCCCACAATGGAACAATGTTTACAGAAAATGTGGTTCATTTATACAATGGAATACTACTCAGGTGTTAAGAATGAGGACATCATGAGTTTTCTAGGCAAATGGATAGAAAATATCATCCTGAGCTGGTTACATCTTGAAACTTGTTTTGAGCCTTCCCACCCACTTGCCCACTACTCAACAGCTTGGTAACCTCTAAAGTGTGTGTCCTGATTTAATATATGCTGAGGTTGCTGCTTCTGCCTCTGAGTATCTTCCTCTCTGCCTCATTTTTTTTGAGGTGATGATTATTCCAAGTGAATCCCAAAATCCCATCCTCTGTGCCTCCTGAATTCCCAGTCTGATACACAAACCTTCTCCATATACTCCCTTTCCACAGCCTGCTATGGTATTGGGGCAGAAAGACTGTTTCATTGTGGGCAAAGCCCACACCCCATGTTTTGCAGTGCAATGCAGACTTCTTCTCACCAAACACCTATTCCTTCATTATTTCACATCTGGACTGTCTTGTGACTTACCTGACAGCACCTGGATGCTGAAGAAGGCCAGTTTGCTTGTTTCAAGCTGGATCCTAGACGTTACTTCCTAAAATCAAAGATTTACCCAGTTCAAGTTAGAGGTGCTCAGTGATATCTCACTTTCTTTCCAGAAGCCTTGGTATCTGCAATAATATCTTTCAAGAAAATATATTAATATGTCTGTATATACATACATATATTGATATCTGGATATACATACAGATATAGGAGAGAGAAACAGAGAGTCAGAAAGACAAAGAGAATACAGACCTTTTAATGCTGAACAGCTCCAATATCATCAAATAATATACTCTATTCTGATATCAAATGGGAAAAAACTGGCTTTGGAAAAAGTCTTTAGACAATGGGTTACATTAATCTTCACAGAGAGGTTAAAAAGCACATCTTCTGATCAATCAGTTATTGATCACAATGTATGAATGGTCAACAGTAGATACTCAGTACACTTGAACTAACATATGAACCCTTACCAAGTAATACCAATGGCATATTATAGGGAATATATACATAATAAATGCATATGTAAGCAGGATAATAATGCGAAATAAGTCAGTGACAGCATGAATTGTTTAAGATGCCGTATTGAGCAGTGGAATTAGCATAAACTTCATATCCAAGAGGCAGGATCTAGCAGGATTTAGTTGCACGGGCTGTCTCACTTTGAGTCAGTCACCAACCTCAGCATTCTCATGTGAGGAAGATAAGAACAACTCTGGCATCAAAGTAAATACAGTGATTAAAAACAAAAACAAAAACAAAAACAAACAAACAACTTTGAAGTCCTGCCAAGGTCTAGCCTTAGCTTGAAGAGGGGTTCTGAGAGAAGGGGTGTCCGGGAGCAGTGAGAAGAAATCAAATCGTGGGTCCAAGCTGACTAGTGTTCTACTTGACACAGCTTTTCCAGTCTGCTTTTCTCTGTGTTCTGCTTTCTCTCTGGAGATGTCTGTGTCTATATTCTGTTTGCTTGTTATTCTAAGAAATCTCTCTGTCCACATTCTGCTTGCTAGTCTAAGAGATCTCTTTGTCCATGCCCTGCTTCGTGTGTGTGTGTGTGTGTGTGTGTGTGTGTGAGAGAGAGAGAGAGAGTTCTCCAAGCAGTTCTCTCTTTTTATCGTAAAAAATTTCTCTTGATAGCTCATCCACACAGAACACAGATCCAGTCTTTTATTTTATATATTAATCCAGTAATTTACTCCAGGTTTCCTTTTATTATCTTCTGAATCGGAATACCAGGACCCCAGACCTTTGATTCTTAGGAGACAGTAAGCATATTTTGGTTTTCTTAGCATTGCAAAAGAATTCAGAGATTTTTCTGTCTTTGTTAAGCACAGATGATAAACGAGTTGTGTGGGACCCTGCTCTGTAATTACCATTTTACCACACCTGGGCCTAACCTCACTCTGCACTAGGCTCATTCTGAACTCGGGACCTCCCTGCTTTTGTAAGCAATAACAACAACAACAACAAAAAAAATGTAGCTGGGTGGGATCTCATGTGATCACCACTCTCTAGCTCTCTTTATCTCCTTCCCTAGTAATTTTCTAGCAAGTAGGCTCACAGAGCAGCTGCTTCTGTTCCTTTGGATTCCTGAAGCCCCTCCCATAATTCATATCGCACCCTTACTTTCTGCATTGTTGAGAAATTATCTATTTTCCAACTCATGTATTTAGATCTCTTTCCCATTGCCTTAAGGGCTGTACTGAAGGTCTCGGTCTTTACCATTTTGCTGAGACATAGCCACACCCTGGACTCCTGAACTCCTGCTGCTGTTTGTAATTATCACAGTCATCAATGTTAGCAAAGATGATATTCCTTGGAAGGAAAAAGTCCTCCGTTGCTATTTGGGTCCAGAAATTGTGTACATTATTACACAAACAAGCCTTGTGCCCAATGCAATCAACTCTCGGGAAGGTTCCCACTGTGGCCCTCTTCCAGGGACAGGAACCATGTCACTCTGTGCCACCAAGACCATTCCAGGCTCAGCAAAGCCCAACAGAGATACTTTTATGTCAGTCCTAGATACGAAATGGAAGTAGTCCATAAGTCAGTTACATTCACCAAACAGTCGTAGAATAAACAAAGGAGTGAACAGATTTTGAGAATGATTGAAATTTGCATCATGAACATAGTGTTTTTCCAAGCATGTAAGAGTAATTCAAACTCCCACCACTAGAGGACGATAAATATACACCAAAAAACCCTACTTTCTTAGATCCTGAATCTGTTAAAAATTCCCGTAAGTAAAATAAAGAACAACTATTTAGAAGTACAAAAAATAATCCGTCAGTGATTCACATTTTTAATCTATTAGTTAATTATAATTTCATCCGTCTCGTCTTTGTCTCCATCTCTCAGTGTGAACATGTCTCTCCCTCCCGCTGTCTTTCCTTCAAGACAAAGCCTCTATTTTTAATCCCTATAGTAATTTTACAAGGTGTGACTGTGCGTTAGTAAGGAGACAAAGCTCGGAGACTGGCACATGGCTGGGAAATTGACCTGTCCAGAACAGAATCCTTTACAGAACACCTTTCTTAGGGCCACTCTATCTATGGTTATGGCTCCATTCTCTTGATTTCTTTGTAAATCCCCAGTGATTCGGCTCTACTTCTTTTAAAGTGTCTTTGCTAGTTCATCTGTATCTTCTGACATCACCTCCTCTTCCACCCGGAATGTCAGGTCTTCATTATCAACTGGATCAGATTTAGAAAGTCCATGGGGTATTTTCAAGGGAAATTCCAGAAGCATTTAACTGAAGAGGAAAGATCCACTCTTAATGTCAGTAGCACCATACCTGAGATGGGGCTTACACTTCATCTTTATTTATTTATTTTTTTAAATAAGTCTAAGAGGGGAGGAGGAGGAAAACTAGCAAGCCGAGAAAAGTAATACACACCCACTGAATTTGATATTCTGATGAAGACATCTCTCCTCTGAGTTTCAAGCAGAACTTATTCACTCTTTTCCAGAAGCAAATTTCTGGGGATTACCAGCACTGCCATGGCAAAGTACCACATGTCAGAGAGTTTAAACCACAGAGATTGGTCTCCTCACCGTTCTAGAAACCAGGACTTGAAGATCACGATGCTGGCAGGGCTGGGTCCTTCTGTGCCCTCATTCCTTGGCTTATAGATCGTGGCTACTCTTGGTTGTCAACTTAACTGTATCTGGAATGAACTATAATCCAGAAATGGAGGGCATGCCGGCCAGAGAGTTTCTTCTGGGTTTGAAATAGGTGAATAAACTTTTAGTCTGGACTTTTGAGGTGGGAAGACCCAGGCTTTTGATCCAGCTCGCCATTGATGGATTAGTTGGAATGCAGCCTATAAGTTATTCCGTGTGTGTGTGTGTGTGTGTGTGTGTAGGGGGAGGCAGAGATTCATTCTATAAGTTCTGTGATTCTAGACATCCTTAAGAGGCCACATTATCCTATATTTTCACAGGGCCTTTACTGTGTGCAGTTGTATACCTAAATCTCCTCATATTATGAAGACATCATCATACTAGGTCAGTGGCCACCTCATAAAACCAAACAGTGCTTAGTGCTCGCCAAAATAAACCAACCGGTGGTGCCCCATGTTCACCTGAATAAACCAACTGGTCCCATTGCTGACTGGAATAAACTAACCAGTTCTCAGTGCCCATCCCAATAAATCAGCAGAGCTCAGTGCTCACCTGAGTAAACAGACAGCGTTCAGTGGCTGCCCTAATAAACTCAGTACTGTGTGTATGGGGGGGAAAGGGGGGGAAATATTTGCATTAGCAAACAGGAAGTGTTGTGCCGTAAATTACTCTCATGTCACATTCAACAGCTGTGCCTCTGTTAGCTGCTAGAAGCCAACATCCTACAGTACCATATTCAATAATTCTTAGTACTGGGCACAGAGGCCTGTGTCCTAACCAGGGCTGCTCTCGGGCTAACTTCAGCCTGGTCTTCAGCTGAGGCATCTGTGGAACAAGGATCTGTGTAAATAAGTTTCACATTAGTAAGAAAATTGGAGAGCTCATTGTGGGAAAGCTGGGTGCAGTCAGGGATGACTAATAACCTTAACCCGAATGGGTCACAGTGAGCTCAATCAACAGTAATGGAAGGCACTTCAGGTCTTAGGGGATTGGCCAAAAGTAGAATGGCCCTGCCTACACGTTTACCCTGGAGAGCTGAGGCTCTCATCTTCATGCTCAGTCATGCAGAGGCATATATATAAACAGAAGACCAACTAAAGTTCAGCATAAATTGGCTAGGCCTGAATAAAAGTCTGCTGTTGGAAAGTCCTGCTGTTTGGATATCTGTTATTAGATATCAGACATCAGTGAGGATTATTGTTTATTCATAATAGTCAATAGGAATATATATATATATATATATATATATATATATATATATATATATACATATATATATCTTCCTTATGAATGAGCACAAATTAAATTTGCTTAAAGCCACAAACAAATTATGCATGTCATTTACAGATGTAAGGTTTATATCTCCTTAAGAACCTAACATATCTGGTGTATGGAAGATCTATGATTTTTTGTCACCTACATTTTTATTTAATTTATTTCATAACATAGAGAGCTTTGTCATATAAAGGTAAAAATCCTTAAACCAACTCAGCTTGCTATCCTCCTTCTTCCTTCTCTTCTCCTCTTTTTCCTCCCCCTCTTTTTCCTCTTCCTCCTCTTCTTATTCCTTTTTATTTATTTATTTATTTTTAATTTAGTTTAGGACCTCATCCCACTGAAGGTGCTGCCCTTATTCAGAGTAGATTAAGCCTTCTGGAATCACCCTCAGAGACACTTCCAGAACTGTTTCTATGCCAGTTCAATTGGCAATGAAGACTGGCCTAGTGACTTGAAGAGGGAAAATTCCTGGGAGAAGGATCTTGGTCTCCTATTCAAAGGACTGAAATAAGGAGTCACAAAGATTTGCAAAAGTAGCAAACTAATGTTTTTGTTTCTTTCTTTGTTTCCCATGAGGAAGGGTAATGTTCAAAGTCTGGTAAAATTAACAAGAAACAAAAGATTTTTGCCTTTTAAAATGTTGCTAAAAGTAGATAAATGACCACAAAGCATGGGAAAAACAACTGTGAAACAAAATCTTGGTTGTAATAGAACTAAGTTGTATAGACATTTTCTCTTAAGATACATTTTTTTTTTTTTTACAAATCTGACATAAATTTACATCAAACTAAAATCAAATCATGGATGTCAGCTATAGATGTAAGCTTTGTACATTCATTAAGAACCTAACATATCAAGCTGGGTGGTGGTGGCACACACCTTTAATCCCAGCACTCGGGAGGCAGAGGCAGGCAGATTTCTGGGTTCAAGGCCAGCCTGGTCTACAGAGTGAGTTCCAGGACAGCCAGGGCTACACAGAGAAACCCTGTCTGTAAACAAACAAACAAACAAACATACAAAACAAAAGAACCAAACATATCTGGTGTATGAAAGTTCTATTTTTTTCCTTGAACATTTTAATTTACTATTATTTCATACCATGGAGAGCTTTGTCATATAGAGAACTATGTGTGTTGGTTACATACACATTTGAAACTAAAGGACAAAGTTTCTAATGACACTTCCATCATATCTGGCTTATTTATATATAGCATTGAATTATGCAGATTATAAAAGCATTTCCTCTTAGAGACATAAATACTGAATATAATGCTCCAGTGAACACAGAGATTCTAAAGTTGCATTTCATTTTTGTGAACAACACTGTTTTTATGCTAATAATTTATCATGTACATAACAACAAATTATAAATTAAAATATAAATTCACATAACATTATTTACAAACACAGCATCTATTAGCAATGACTTCAAGATTTCATTTTGAGCGATACTTAATCACTCTAAAAGCAAATAGCCCCTTTCCACACTGTCAACGTCCATTTCATACAGAAGAAATCCCTGAAGATTAGTTAGTCCATGTGAGCTAGCCCTTCATTTTTTTGAATTTAAAATATTCCTATTAAGTTTGTCTACCAGCAAACAAGCAAGAAAGCAAACAAACACACAAACAAAACTGTTTAGAAATTTCCTGAGCACTTTAAAATGTGATTTTAATACTTTAGTTTCCATTTAAAGTCAAAGTATTAGCTATCTTTATTTAGTAAAAAGTTATTATAGCTCTTTTACTATTAGAGGGAGATGTCAAAGTTTACCCAGATCCTGAATGTGACATTTGCCAGGTTGGTATCTCTTCTGATCTACCCCCCCCCCCAACACACACACACACACACACACAGAGAGAGAGAGAGAGAGAGAGAGAGAGAGAGAGAGAGAGAAACAAAACAAAAAAACCCCAAACAAAGAAAAAAACAAAACCAAAAGCCAAAACAAAACAAAACTGAAAACTGGCTTTAAAATCTTTGACAAACTAACTATCCATTTTTATGTGCTATAATCTTCAAAAATCATATTTCTCAATTGTATACATGAGATTATTCCTGGAAATTATGCCACAGCCATAACCTAAAAGATAATGTTAATATACATTACTTAAAGATATTTTGATTAACACAAACCATTTTCATTTTCACTCATTTTCTGTTACCTCTTAAAATTTAATAAAATAAATATTTTCTAGAATCTGGGCATAAAGAAACTTCTCATGCCCTAATGCTTAGACTTCATTAAGAGAGAACTGATTACAAACTTGTGTGTTTTAGAGAAAGAGAAAAACACTGTCTCTAAAATTCTTTAATGAGAATAGAACTTATATTAAATAGGATCCATTTGGTCAATGTTCTGTTAAGTTACATTGCTAGTATCAGCTGCATAAATCATACCTTATATCTCAGATAGCATGACTTGTACATTCCAGGCAATGGGCAAGAAGGGACAGAAAGACACAGAAAATGATAAAAATCGATTAAATATCGTGTTTGAGATTACCCAAGCTCTTCTTCTCTCATCACAGTTGATTTTTCCTCAACTGTGTTGACATGTAAAGGCATCTCCCAGAATACTATTAGAATCTACAAGACATAATCAGGTAGGATGATTGAGTCTTACAAAGATGTGGTCCTGTTCAATTTCATAGAGAAGAGTTTGTCCATTTTCCATTTTAAAAGAGGGAAATAGTCTCACGGTGGTTTTTAGGGGCATTTGGGGTCTTTCACCTCCTGCCTCTCTTGGAAAAGCCCGCAGGCCTAACCTAGGGTCATCCTGTTGACACACTAAGTCTCCCTGGGACTTAGAGTACTTTGAGACAGAGAAAAGATGCTGGAGGAGGTGGGGCTGGAGGGGTTTCGTTTCCATGTGAATAAAAGCCCAGCAAAGGCTGTGTTGGCTGTTCCTTCCTAGTGACTCACGCCTCTGCTTTTATAAGCTCACTTTTATTTTCTCTTGGTAAGTATTAGTCTGGGCTGTTATACAGTGAGGCGTTTTTTAGCATGTTCAGTCACAAGGCAGGCCGGGAAAGAAGTCATTTCAAGATCCAAGCTGAGTTCTTGTTGCACAATGAGAGTGGCAGCCCTTGGCCAGAGGGTAGAGCCAAAGTGCAGTAAGCTTCCTTGGTTGGGGGCGGGGGGTGAGGGGGGAGAGAAGAAACGAAATCTCTAAATCGCTGTCCTTCCTTGTGAAGATCCTTTCAGTGTGGGCTGAAATGTCTCCACAGATGGATTGCACACAGACCCAGAAAACTGAGAATAACGTGAGTTATTCTGTTAGCCAAGAAACAAGGCTAGTTCTTTAAGGGACATTACTCCTGAATGTATGGAAGGGAAAACTCCCATCCCATGAGTTTACAAGGCTGTTAAGACATTTTCAATGTTTTGTTTGTTTGTTTTCTATGTTTCAGTTCAAATTCTTTGGAGAAATGTATGAAAGACCAGGCAGCCAAGATCTCCAACTCATTTCCTCTAATTCTTTCAGCTAGCCTCTAGTAAATTTGTTTGATCACAGTACAGAACTGGGCATGCCCTGAAGTGTCTCTTTCCTCTGTTAAAAAAAAAAGATGATACTACAGAAAACCAGCTGCAGTTGGTCTGTAAAGAGGAGCTGAAACCACAAGTGGGCCTTGGGGCTGGAACAGAAACAATACACTGCACAAGATGGAGCCTTAAATGAGAGTAGAGGCTTCTCTTCAAAGCCTGGAGAGGAGTTGGGGAAGGTCAAGGAGGAAGAGACCAGGGCCTCTTCAGAGAGCAGCCTTATCTCTAGACCAAATCCCTGAGCTGAGCAATCTCTCTGGGTAGTCTCAAATCAACCCCTAGAACAAAGGGTCAACTTTGAATAACCTTTATGCAGCCAAACGTTTTGCAGCACATGATTCAGTTCAGCATAGTGTGTGGTTTTGTTTGTTTGTTTTTTTGTTTTTTGTTTTGTGTGTGTGTGTGTGTGTGTGAGAGAGAGAGAGAGAGAGAGAGAGAGAGAGAGAGAGAGAGAGAGAGAGAGAGAGCATACCAGGGAACTAAGTGCTATAGACTGAGAGATATCAAGTCACATTACTGACTGCTTCTCAAACTGCTATCCCAGGCAGAGTTCCAGGAAGGTGTGGCCTGCTTCGGGCTCTAGAATTGGGCTTGAAAGTCCAGGCCATGTTCTAATACCTTCTGTCTTTCCATTTTGAATATGTACATATTACCTTGAGCTTGAACTGGCTTTGATGTGGTTTCAAGAATGGCTATCTACAGGGTTCCCAAATAAAACACCTTTGCTTCTCTCCTTTGGAAGGTAGTGTTGTTTTGAAAAACTATCCTGGTGCTTTCATTTCTGGCCTTGGGCACTAAGTCTCACTGCTCTTCCATTTTCTGGTTGTGGTTTTGAAGTTTTTACTCACTAAAAAGTGAATTTGGTAAGTCACAGGAAATTAGCAGAGCAAGACATGGAGGATCAGAAGAGGAGCCAGCGCAAAGCCCTCCTCTCTCCAGTGGCTTCAAGATCTGTTATCCAAACCCCAAATTCTCCTTTCAGTGACATTTCTAGCCTTGACAGTTCTGTAGCTACACTGTCCTCTATAGCTATGCTTGCTTGCCCTCAGGAGTGAGGGCAACTAAGATGTGACTGACTTAAAACCAACATTAAAAATTGTCCTATTCACATAATCTTTTGGACCTATGCCTCTAACCCTATGGTATCTCCATAGTTTGAGTAATCTGAATTTGAGGAGTCAGACAGATCTACCAGATCTGTTCGTTTACAAAAACTAACCCTAACCAATCCTTCAAAGTCCTAGGTTTTTGGATTTGTCTTGCTTTGTTTTGTCTGTTTTTTCCCCTGTGGTGGAACATCTTGTGGGATTATTACTTTGTAACCTCAGTAAAAATACATGGATCAGAATTTTTAGTGGTGCGGGGGAGGGCAGGGTGCCTTTGTATTTCTTCACAGGGAACAGTCAAAACTCGCAGGAGGCCACAACTGCAGAGGACAAGGAGAACAGCTGCTGCTCCTGAATAACATGGGGTTTTGATAACAGGAAGTTGGGCAAGTCAGCAAAAGGAGAGTGGGAGAGAAAGCTGAATTGGGAGTGTGAAGTTAGGGACCCTCCAGAGACCCCTTTAAGTCCATAGGTAGGCAGGCAACAGCAAATAATCCAGAAAATTGCTGTAAGACCTAATTACACTTCACAGGAGGCTGGAGTCTTGGTTAACTTAGGCTGTCCTGACAAAACACCACACACTGAGATGACAGAACCCTCTTTTCTCACAGCTCTGGAAGCCCAAAGTCAAGACCAAGACTTTGGCATCTCTGAAGGCTTCCCGAGTTCTGAAGGAGCTCTAGTCTAATTCAGTGCCTGCTTAATGTGAGACAACCTTCTCCCTCTCATCTTCTTGCCAATTCCTAGCAACCCTTTATTAAGAGGTAACTTCACAGGCTGAGAGAGAAGTAACTTACTAAAGTGCTTGTCTTGCAAACACTGGAACCTGAGTTTCATAGCCATAACCCACATCAAAAAGCCAGGTGTGGTAGCAGGCCTTGCCAGCCAGAAAAACCTAGCTTAATTAGTGAATTCCGGACCAATGAATGATCCTTTCTTAAGAAACAAGTTCCACTGTGCCTGAGTAAAAGCAGTCAGGGTTGTCCACTGGCCTTCATATGCATGGAGATATATATATATACACACACACATATATATATGTATGTATGTATGTCTATGTATATATACATATATATATATATATGTATGTCTATGTATATATGTGTGTATATATATGTATATATATATATATATGTACATATATATATATCCATGCACATACACACACACATATATACATATATATACAAACATATACATATATACACATATACATATATACGCACATATATACATAGACATACATATATACATAGCCATACATATACATATATATGTATGTATGTGTATATTTGTATATACGTATATACATACACACATGTACATGCATATCCTCCCTTACTGCACACACATGAAAAGCTCTCTTTTCGTACTCAGTTACCCAATGACATGGATATTTTGGGCGACTACCATTTCAACGTGACTTTTATCCATAAATATTCAACTTTGCTTCTAGTAAATTAATAATAGATAAATGACAGTAAAGGAAATTCTAACCCTGTCTTACCAACAGTAAGTTGCAATCTCTTCAAGAGGGATGGCTGTCTTTAGTGTTGCTTGGTGCCCAGCATTTGCACTGTCAGGAACACAATAGCAAACTCGACCAATCATTCCATAAAATATAAATGAACGGACGTAGGAATTACTTACATCCAGAGAATAGTGTTTTTGAAAGAATATGCTTTCAAAGGTTCTTTTGTACCGAGGCTAATTTAAGCAACATAAACAGGAGAGTAAGAATTCATTTTGAAAGGGCTAAGTGTCTGAAGCCATAAGGTTGTTTATACTGATTTGATACATACACAGAATGGTTTTATAGGAACTCTGGCCAAGGTTATTGTGCCTTAGGGAACTGCTGTAAAATGTATAGCTGGAAAAGAAAAAGGAAAAGAAAAAGAACTTTAAGATGGGAAAAGGAGGCACTGGGCAAAGCTGTTCATTATCTAATAAACACAGAAGGGAATCAGAAAGCCTGAGAGCCCCCAAGATCCCTTAGTCCTGTGCTGCTCAAATTCAAAATCCACAGCAGTTTAGGAGGCAGAGGAAATAAAAGAGAGTGGTGCTTGCTGGAGCTGTGCTAGGTGCGGCATCAGAAATACCGCTCAGGGCTAGGGTCAGCTGTACTCAGTGATCTTCAAGAGTCCTCCTCTTTTTTTTAAATTAGGTATTTTCTTCATTTACATTTCCAATGCTATCCCAAAAGTCCCCCATACCCTCTCCCCCACTCTCCTACCCACCCACTCCCACTTCTCGGTCCTGGTGTTCCCCTGTACTGAGGCAGATAAGGTTTGCAAGACCAATGGGCCTCTCTTTCCAATGATGGCCGACTAGGCCATCTTCTGATACATGTGCAGAAGAGCCCTCCTCTTAAGGCTTTAAAGAATCCTGAAACAGAGGAGTAAGGGGAAGGACTGAAGGAGCTGAAGGGGTTTACAACTCCACAGGAAGAACAACATTATCAACCAAGCAGATACCCCCGAGCTCCCAGGAACTAAATCACCAACCAAAGAGTACACATGGAGGGACCCATGGCTCCAGCTGCATATGCAGCAGAGGATGGCCTTATCAATGGGAGGGGAGGCCCTTGGTCCTTCGAAGGCTTGATGCCTCAGCATGGGGGAATGATAAGGGTGAGGGGTGAGTCAGGGAGGTCGTGAGTGGGTGGGTGGGGAGCACCCTCATAGAAGGAGGGGGTAGGGAAAATGGCATGGGGGTTTGCAGATGGGAAGCTGGGAAGGGGAATAACATTTGGAATGTAAATAAATAAAATAACCAATAAAAAGAAAAATAAGGAATCCTGCAACCCACTAGACTACCTCCCAAACTCTCTCTAGTCCCATCACCTCATGACTGCAGGGAACTTGATGATGGAGCCCAGGAAGGCTGCGTTTTACTGAGTCAGATGCAATAAGACAAATACAGTGTCTCAGAATTCCCTGGAGTTTTACTAAAGGGACTATTGCCTCCCTAGTCCCTACCTCTTTTTTTTTTCCAATCTTTTTCTTTGATTTTACACTAAATTTAAGACAGTGAGGTAATAAGCCACACTTTACCCAGGAACCCACCAATAGTTTATGTTTCTAAGAGCAGAGCAACATTACCATTTGAACATTTATAGATGGATTGTGTATTTCACATTCATAAGCTGAAATCTTAAACTCTAAACCGACGTTATGATAAAAAGCCTTTGATGGTGTGAATAGTGCCCTCATTAAGGAGGTCCCAAGGACCTCCCTCACTCCAACGGTTATTTAAGAACACTGGAACTGAGTAAATAGTCATCCATGATCCAGGAAGCAGTAAGTCTCCAGGGACTGAAGCTACCCATACCTAGGACGTCCCAGCTTTTAGAGCAAAAAAAGTAAACTGTCTATCTATCTATCTATCTATCTATCTATCTATCTATCTACAAACAACAAGGCTTATCTTTTATTTCTTTTTTAACTATAGCCCCATATTGTTGGGAGCCGCCCCCACATTCGCCGTCACAAGATGGCGCTGACATCCTGTGTTCTAAGTGGTAAACAAATAATCTGCGCATGTGCCAAGGGTATTTTACCACTACTTGTACTCTGCCTTTCCCGTGAACGTCAGCTCGGCCATGGGCTGCAGCCAATCAGGGAGTGATGCGTCCTAAGCGAAGGATAACTCCTCCTTAAAGGGGACGGGGTTTCCGCCATTCTCTCTCTGGCTCTGGCGCCTGCTCGCTTGCTCCTAAAGATGTAAACAATAGAGCGCGCTCTGCGCTTTGGCGCGCCGGAGCTCTGGCTCCTAAAGATGTAATTGGGGTGGCTTTCGCTTTTGGGGCTGGGGGTTTGCGCTCCTGGCTCCTGAAGATGTAAGCAATAAAGTTTTGCCGCAGAAGATTTTGGTTTGTTGTGTTCTTTCCTGGCCGGGCGCGCGAACGCGTATAAGAATTGGTGCTGAAATCCGGGACGAGAAAAAATCCGGGACGAAAAAATACAAGAAAACTCGGGACCGGCGCAAGGAAGATCCCTCATTCCAGAACCAGAACTGCGGGTCGCGGTAATAAAGGTTCCCGTAAAGCAGACTGTTGAGAAGGATTCAACTGCATGAATTCAGAACTTTTCAGCTGGGGGAACAGAGTACCAGTGAGTACAGCTTTACAAGGTAAGTCTGGTCTTGAACTTTCTAAGGAAATTCAAGACAGTCTATCAGAAGTAAAGTGGAAAATGGCTTTACAAGGTATGTTTGGCCTTGAATTTTTTCTAGTGTTAGGAGCCCTTTTGTTCCTTTTCACATGTTATCAGGTGATTAAGATAGGGCTGAAAATTCTGGATGAAATTCAGGGCAATCTATCAGAAGTAAAGCGGGGAGAGAGAGTAGGAGCAAAGAGAAAATATGGTACACAAAATAAGTATACAGGCCTTTCCACGGGTCTTGAACCTGAGGAAAAGTTTAGGTCAGGTAAGAATACCTGGGGAGAGATTAGAAGGAAGGAAAAGAAAAAAGAAAAGAAAAAAGATCGATTAGCGGAGGTCTCTAGGAGATACTCGTCACTAGATGAGCTCAGGAAGCCAGCTCTTAGTAGCTCTGAAGCAGATGAAGAATTCTCCTCTGAGGAAACAGACTGGGAGGAAGAAGCAGCCCATTACCAGCCAGCTAATTGGTCAAGAAAAAAGCCAAAAGCGGCTGGCGAAAGCCAGCGTACTGTTCAACCTCCGGGCAGTCGGTTTCAAGGTCCGCCCTACGCGGAGCCCCCGCCCTGCGTAGTGCGTCAGCAATGCGCAGAGAGGCAGTGCGCAGAGAGGCAATGCGCAGAGAGGCAGTGCGCAGAGAGGCAGTGCGCAGAGAGACAGTGCGCAGAGAGGCAGTGCGCAGACTCATTCATTCCCAGAGAGGAACAAAGGAAAATACAACAGGCATTTCCAGTCTTTGAAGGAGCCGAGGGTGGGCGTGTCCACGCTCCGGTAGAATACGTGCAGATTAAAGAACTCGCCGAGTCGGTCCGTAAATACGGAACCAATGCTAATTTTACCTTGGTGCAGTTAGACAGGCTCGCCGGCATGGCACTAACTCCTGCTGACTGGCAAACGATTGTAAAAGCCGCTCTCCCTAGTATGGGCAAATATATGGAATGGAGAGCTCTTTGGCACGAAGCTGCACAAGCGCAGGCCCGAACAAACGCAGCTGCTTTGACTCCAGAGCAGAGAGATTGGACTTTTGACTTGTTAACGGGTCAGGGAGCTTATTCTGCTGATCAGACAAACTACCATTGGGGAGCTTATGCCCAAATTTCCTCCACGGCTATTAGGGCCTGGAAGGCGCTCTCCCGAGCAGGTGAAGCCACTGGGCAGTTAACAAAGATAATCCAGGGACCTCAGGAGTCTTTCTCAGATTTTGTGGCCAGAATGACAGAGGCAGCAGAGCGTATTTTTGGAGAGTCAGAGCAAGCCGCGCCTCTGATAGAACAGCTCATCTATGAGCAAGCCACAAAGGAGTGCCGAGCGGCCATAGCCCCAAGAAAGAACAAAGGCTTACAAGACTGGCTCAGGGTTTGTCGAGAGCTTGGGGGACCTCTCAGCAATGCAGGTTTAGCGGCTGCCATCCTTCAATCCCAAAACCGCTCCATGGGCAGAAATAATCAGAGGACATGTTTTAACTGCGGAAAGCCTGGGCATTTTAAGAAAGATTGCAGAGCTCCAGATAAACAGGGAGGGACTCTCACTCTTTGCTCTAAGTGTGGCAAGGGTTATCATAGAGCCGACCAGTGTCGCTCTGTGAGGGATATAAAGGGCAGAATCCTTCCCCCACCTGATAGTCAATCAGCTTATGTGCCAAAAAACGGGTCATCGGGCCCTCGGTCCCAGGGCCCTCAAAGATATGGGAACCAGTTTGTCAGGACCCAGGAAGCAGTCAGAGAGGCGACCCAGGAAGACCCACAAGGGTGGACCTGCGTGCCGCCTCCGACTTCCTATTAATGCCTCAAATGAGTATTCAGCCGGTGCCAGTGGAGCCTATACCATCCTTGCCCCCGGGAACCATGGGCCTTATTCTCGGCCGGGGTTCACTCACCTTACAGGGCTTAGTAGTCCACCCTGGAGTTATGGATTGTCAACATTCCCCTGAAATACAGGTCCTGTGCTCAAGCCCTAAAGGCGTTTTTTCTATTAGTAAAGGAGATAGGATAGCTCAGCTGCTGCTCCTCCCTGATAATACCAGGGAGAAATTTGCAGGACCTGAGATAAAGAAAATGGGCTCCTCAGGAAATGATTCTGCCTATTTGGTTGTATCTTTGAATGATAGACCTAAGCTCCGCCTTAAGATCAACGGAAAAGAGTTTGAAGGCATCCTTGATACCGGAGCAGATAAAAGTATAATTTCTACACATTGGTGGCCCAAAGCATGGCCCACCACAGAGTCATCTCATTCATTACAGGGCCTAGGTTATCAATCATGTCCCACTATAAGCTCCATTGCCTTGACGTGGGAATCCTCTGAAGGGCAGCAAGGGAAATTCATACCTTATGTGCTCCCACTCCCGGTTAACCTCTGGGGAAGGGATATTATGCAGCATTTGGGCCTTATTTTGTCCAATGAAAACGCCCCATCGAGAGGGTATTCAGCTAAAGCAAAAAATATCATGGCAAAGATGGGTTATAAAGAAGGAAAAGGGTTAGGACATCAAGAACAGGGAAGGATAGAGCCCATCTCACCTAATGGAAACCAAGACAGACAGGGTCTGGGTTTTCCTTAGTGGCCATTGGGGCAGCACGACCCATACCATGGAAAACAGGGGACCCAGTGTGGGTTCCTCAATGGCCCCTATCCTCTGAAAAACTAGAAGCTGTGATTCAACTGGTAGAGGAACAATTAAAACTAGGCCATATTGAACCCTCTACCTCACCTTGGAATACTCCAATTTTTGTAATTAAGAAAAAGTCAGGAAAGTGGAGACTGCTCCATGACCTCAGAGCCATTAATGAGCAAATGAACTTATTTGGCCCAGTACAGAGGGGTCTCCCTGTACTTTCCGCCTTACCACGTGGCTGGAATTTAATTATTATAGATATTAAAGATTGTTTCTTTTCTATACCTTTGTGTCCAAGGGATAGGCCCAGATTTGCCTTTACCATCCCCTCTATTAATCACATGGAACCTGATAAGAGGTATCAATGGAAGGTCTTACCACAGGGAATGTCCAATAGTCCTACTATGTGTCAACTTTATGTACAAGAAGCTCTTTTGCCAGTGAGGGAACAATTCCCCTCTTTAATTTTGCTCCTTTACATGGATGACATCCTCCTGTGCCATAAAGACCTTACCATGCTACAAAAGGCATATCCTTTTCTACTTAAAACTTTAAGTCAGTGGGGTTTACAGATAGCCACAGAAAAAGTCCAAATTTCTGATACAGGACAATTCTTGGGCTCTGTGGTGTCCCCAGATAAGATTGTGCCCCAAAAGGTAGAGATAAGAAGAGATCACCTCCATACCTTAAATGATTTTCAAAAGCTGTTGGGAGATATTAATTGGCTCAGACCTTTTTTAAAGATTCCTTCCGCTGAGTTAAGGCCTTTGTTTGGTATTTTAGAAGGAGATCCTCATATCTCCTCCCCTAGGACTCTTACTCTAGCTGCTAACCAGGCCTTACAAAAGGTGGAAAAAGCCTTACAGAATGCACAATTACAACGTATTGAGGATTCGCAGCCTTTCAGTTTGTGTGTCTTTAAGACAGCACAATTGCCAACCGCAGTTTTGTGGCAGAATGGGCCATTGTTGTGGATCCATCCAAACGTATCCCCAGCTAAAATAATAGATTGGTATCCTGATGCAATTGCACAGCTTGCCCTAAAAAGGCCTAAAAGCAGCAATCACCCACTTTGGGCGAAGTCCATATCTTTTAATTGTACCTTATACCGCTGCACAGGTTCAAACCTTGGCAGCCACATCTAATGATTGGGCAGTTTTAGTTACCTCCTTTTCAGGACAAATAGATAACCATTATCCAAAACATCCAATTTTACAGTTTGCCCAAAATCAATCTGTTGTGTTTCCACAAATAACAGTAAGAAACCCACTTAAAAATGGGATTGTGGTATATACTGATGGATCAAAAACTGGCATAGGTGCCTATGTGGCTAATGGTAAAGTGGTATCCAAACAATATAATGAAAATTCACCTCAAGTGGTAGAATGTTTAGTGGTTTTAGAAGTTTTAAAAACCTTTTTAGAACCCCTTAATATTGTGTCAGATTCCTGTTATGTGGTTAATGCAGTAAATCTTTTAGAAGTGGCTGGAGTGATTAAGCCTTCCAGTAGAGTTGCTGTACTGGCTAGTTTTGTGTCAACTTGACACAGCTGGAGTTATCACAGAGAAAGGAGCTTCAGTTGAGGAAATGCCTCCATGAGATGCAATTGTAAGGCATTTTCTCAATTAGTGATCAAGGGGGAAAGGCCCCTTGTGGGTGGGACCATCTCAGGGCTGGTAGTCTTGGTTCTATAAGAAAGCAGGCTGAGCAAGCCAGGTGAGGCAAGCCAGTAAAGAACATCCCTCCATGGCCTCTGCATCAGCTCCTGCTCCCTGACCTGCTTGAGTTCCAGTCCTGACTTCCTTTGGTGATGAACAGCAGCATGGAAGTGTAAGCCGAATAAACCCTTTCTTCCCCAACTTGCTTCTTGGTCATGATGTTTGTGCAGGAATAGAAACCCTGACTAAGACAAATTGGTACCAGCAGAGTGGGGTATTCCTGTGACAACCTGACCATGTTTTGGGGAGGTCTGTGGAAGGACTTTGGAACTTTGGTCTTGAAGATCCATTTGTTGTTAAGAGCTCTGTGGGATGTTGTGTAGGAGCTTGGAAGATAATGTTGAGAACAGTGCAGAAGATGGAGGCCTGGCTTGTGAAATTTCAGAGGGAAAATTAAAGACTCTTTTCAGGGCCATTGCTGTTTTGATTGTGAAGATTCTGTAGTTCTGGTTAGCTGGGGCTGAAGAATCAGCTGTGATTAACAAGATACCAGAACTACTGAAGCAAAAGCTTTGCATTACTGGGACTATTGATGCTGGTTAGCTGGAGCTAAGAAATTAGCGGTGATTAAGAAGAGACCAGCATCATTGAGGTGACATCTTCTGGGAAGTGTTTTCTGAGAGCACAGTGGCTGTGTTCCAGATATAGCCAAAGTTGTACCTTGTGCTGTGGCTGGACTTGGTAATGTGTAAGAGTCACCCAGGTGGTACTGGTTTTGAAGGCATGAAGGAGTTGAGCAGAACAGCTGAGGCTTGGCACTGTGAGAGGCCATGGAAGGCCATTGGTGAAAGTCCAGCCTCATTTGCAATTGATGGCCCAGGACTGAAGGGGTCATGTAGTGTTTTGGAGATGCCAGTACCATGAGATGACCACCAAGAACAGCAGCAGCAGTGGAGTACAGGCATCTGGAGCCTAGAGGATGACGCGTGTGCTACAAAGGGCCTGGCTGGAGAAGTGACCCAAGCCCTTGGAGGAGCCCAGAAGATTGTGAGTTGGATCCCAGACATTGGACAGTTGGAGATTGACTTTTGCTTTTGATTGTGACTGTGCCCTGATATTTTCCCTCTTGAAGGAAGAAACTGTTTTAGTGGAGCCCACAGTTAAGAGACTTTTAATTGTAAAAAGACTTTGAATTTTAAAAGAGATGGATATTTTAAAGAGATTGAAAATTTAAGAATATGTAAAGACTGTGGGACTTTTAAAGTTATTTAGAATGGGGATGAATAAGATTGTAAGGGTTGAGGCTTACTAGTGATGTTTTTGTGTGTCAAGTTGACAAGGGGTCAATTGTACTGGCTAGTTTTGTGTCAACTTGACACAGCTGGAGTTATCACAGAGAAAGGAGCTTCAGTTGAGGAAATGCCTCCATGAGATGCAATTGTAAGGCATTTTCTCAATTAGTGATCAAGGGGGAAAGGCCCCTTGTGGGTGGGACCATCTCAGGGCTGGTAGTCTTGGTTCTATAAGAAAGCAGGCTGAGCAAGCCAGGTGAGGCAAGCCAGTAAAGAACATCCCTCCATGGCCTCTGCATCAGCTCCTGCTCCCTGACCTGCTTGAGTTCCAGTCCTGACTTCCTTTGGTGATGAACAGCAGCATGGAAGTGTAAGCCGAATAAACCC
This sequence comes from Mus musculus, assembly GCF_000001635.26. Taxonomy (NCBI): domain Eukaryota; kingdom Metazoa; phylum Chordata; class Mammalia; order Rodentia; family Muridae; genus Mus; species Mus musculus. Next base: position 97,323,082 of record NC_000076.6, on the reverse strand, counting down.
TTTCTTCCCCAACTTGCTTCTTGGTCATGATGTTTGTGCAGGAATAGAAACCCTGACTAAGACAGTTGCCAATATTTTTCAGCAGATACAATTAGTTTTGTTATCTAGAAGATTTCCTGTTTATATTACTCATGTTAGAGCCCATTCAGGCCTACCTGGCCCCATGGCTCTGGGAAATGATTTGGCAGATAAGGCCACTAAAGTGGTGGCTGCTGCCCTATCATCCCCGGTAGAGGCTGCAAGAAATTTTCATAACAATTTTCATGTGACGGCTGAAACATTACGCAGTCGTTTCTCCTTGACAAGAAAAGAAGCCCGTGACATTGTTACTCAATGTCAAAGCTGCTGTGAGTTCTTGCCAGTTCCTCATGTGGGAATTAACCCACGCGGTATTCGACCTCTACAGGTCTGGCAAATGGATGTTACACATGTTTCTTCCTTTGGAAAACTTCAATATCTCCATGTGTCCATTGACACATGTTCTGGCATCATGTTTGCTTCTCCGTTAACCGGAGAAAAAGCCTCACATGTGATTCAACATTGCCTTGAGGCATGGAGTGCTTGGGGGAAACCCAAACTCCTTAAGACTGATAATGGACCAGCTTATACGTCTCAAAAATTCCAGCAGTTCTGCCGTCAGATGGACGTGACCCACCTGACTGGACTTCCATACAACCCTCAAGGACAGGGTATTGTTGAGCGTGCGCATCGCACCCTCAAAGCCTATCTTATAAAACAGAAGAGGGGAACTTTTGAAGAGACTTTACCCCGAGCACCAGGAGTGTCTGTGTCTATGGCACTCTTTACACTCAATTTTTTAAATATTGATGCTCATGGCCATACTGCGGCTGAACGTCATTGTTCAGAGCCAGATAGGCCCAATGAGATGGTTAAATGGAAAAATGTCCTTGATAATAAATGGTATGGCCCGGATCCTATTTTGATAAGATCCAGGGGAGCGGTTTGTGTTTTCCCACAGAATGAAGACAACCCATTTTGGATACCAGAAAGACTCACCTGAAAAATCCAGACTGACCAAGGGAATACTGATGTCCCTCGTCTTGGTGATGTCCAGGGCGTCAATAATAAAGAGAGAGCAGCGTTGGGGGATAATGTCGACATTTCCACTCCCAATGACGGTGATGTATAATGCTCAAGTATTCTCCTGCTTTTTTACCACTAACTAGGAACTGGGTTTAGCCTTGATTCAGACAGCCTTGGCTCTGTCTGGACAGGCCCAGACGACTGACACCATTAACACTTTGTCAGCCTCAGTGACTACAGTCATAGATAAACAGGCCTCAGCTAATGTCAAGATACAGAGAGGTCTCATGCTGGTTAATCAACTCATAGATCTTGTCCAGATACAACTAGATGTATTATGGCAAATAGCTCAGCTGGGGTGTAAACAAAAGTTTCCGGGATTGTGTGTTACTTCCATTCAGTATGTTAAATTTACTAGGGCAGCTAATTTGTCAAAAAGTCTTTTTCAGTATATGTTACAGAATTGGACGGCTGAATTTGAACAGATCCTTCGGGAATTGAGACTTCAGGTCAACTCCACGCGCTTGGACCTGTCCCTGACCAAAGGATTACCCAATTGGATCTCCTCAGCATTTTCCTTCTTTAAAGAATGGGTGGGATTGATATTATTTGGAGATACACTTTGCTGTGGATTAGTGTTGCTTCTTTGATTGGTCTGTAAGCTTAAGGCCCAAACTAGGAGAGACAAGGTGGTTATTGCCCAGGCGCTTGCAGGACTAGAACATGGAGCTTCCCCTGATATATCTATGCTTAGGCAATAGGTCGCTGGCCACTCAGCTCTTATATCCCACGAGGCTAGTCTCATTGCACGGGATAGAGTGAGTGTGCTTCAGCAGCCCGAGAGAGTTGCACGGCTAAGCACTGCAATAGAAGGGCTCTGCGGCATAAAATGAGCCTATTCTAGGGAGACATGTCATCTTTCAAGAAGGTTGAGTGTTCAAGTGTCCTTCCCCCAGGAAAAACAACACGGGACCAGACCAGGACCCCTCTGGGTGATGAGCCTGGGAGGAGGTTATGTGTACGGCTCCTTTACCTACACACTGGGGATTTGACCTCTATCTCCACTCTCATTAATATGGGTGGCCTATTTGCTCTTATTAAAAGAAAAGGGGGAGATGTTGGGAGCCGCCCCCACATTCGCCGTCACAAGATGGCGCTGACATCCTGTGTTCTAAGTGGTAAACAAATAATCTGCGCATGTGCCAAGGGTATTTTACCACTACTTGTACTCTGCCTTTCCCGTGAACGTCAGCTCGGCCATGGGCTGCAGCCAATCAGGGAGTGATGCGTCCTAAGCGAAGGATAACTCCTCCTTAAAGGGGACGGGGTTTCCGCCATTCTCTCTGGCTCTGGCGCCTGCTCGCTTGCTCCTAAAGATGTAAACAATAGAGCGCGCTCTGCGCTTTGGCGCGCCGGAGCTCTGGCTCCTAAAGATGTAATTGGGGTGGCTTTCGCTTTTGGGGCTGGGGGTTTGCGCTCCTGGCTCCTGAAGATGTAAGCAATAAAGTTTTGCCGCAGAAGATTTTGGTTTGTTGTGTTCTTTCCTGGCCGGGCGCGCGAACGCGTATAAGACCATATAACTAAGGACAAGAACTCTCCTGATGGTTTTGCTCGCACAGTGAAATTTGTCCTTCACTATGAAGGCAAACCCAAGCTGTCAAGTTCATGTCCTATTTAACTCCAGTTATCATTGTGTAGAAATCAAATTTAGCCAAGATGTCAACAACAAGGTGACGATAATGGGCCATGTTACCTTCATACTCCGTTGCTAGAGTGCTGCACTCAGCCACTAGGTCAACAAGGACAGTCCTTGTTCATGCATCTGTCAGGATAATCAGCAGCAGCAGCAGCATCCATCTCTCAAGTGACCTGTTATAGACAGGCCCATCGGCACTCCAATTGTAGTAGCCGCTCACAGGGTTTGAATTACCTGGCCCTTGTATTAGGATCTAGTTTCATTTTCACAAACTATGGAGGTTTATGTAGAAGGACCTACATACCCTCCTCTCTTGTGGGAATAGATGTACTGTCTACCTGAGCCAAGTGCCTTGGTAAGATTCTCATAAGGTCTGTGTGACCTCTGATTTTCCTTACTGTACAAGTGAGTTAGTATCAGAGACCTCAGCCAGGTCCAGCTCTTCCTTTCTCCTACAAGTACAGAGAAACATTCCATCTACATGTCATCGATAGCTTGTCTGAGTAACGGTCTGCTCTTGGTCTCCAGGTTGGGTGCCTGGTATTGGCCTTGTGCTATTATTGAATATACTGGAAGATGACCAGGTCTTAACTCATGACTGAACTGCAAGGTGTGAACATACCCTGACACTTCTAGGAAGTTATATTGAATTAGGAAAACTAAGAGGTGAAGCGAGGAGTGTTTACAATCTGTTAGGATGAAGGTATTTGATCTCTCCTCCCAACCCCTTGTTCCTAAATCTGTAAAACCAGTCCTAACCATGTGCAGGCCAGACTGCAATATGAAGACTCATGCATACATCATTGTTATCAGGCAGAATGCCTACACAATGTATTGTTTTCTCTCAGAAGATGCCTTTAGGTCCAGTTTTTAATTGGTCCCCTATTTTGATACCAATGACTATGTTTATAGCAAAACTTGCCACAACTCAAGAAAGTTGTGGTTGAGTTTTATGGACATTTGGTCCCAGAGGTTAATGATGGTGTTTAGTTTGAAAAGATTAATACTCTTCAATAGCTGACAACAAAATACTTCATTTTGCAATATTTGTGATAATATCCATTATTAATTTTTCTATTTCACTACTTAGGTATGCTGAGTATGGAGTATTCCACCAAGCATCAAAATTTCTTTACCCGCATTGGCCTCACTTCTCATGTTCATCAATTCTCAGGTTTCACAGCTGTGAGATTTTAGACACATATGTACAGATGTCTTTTTTTTTTAAGTGTTACTGCAGAAGAACCAATACTTACTTAGTAGTTATGCAAGCTGTGGCCACAGTCTAATGAGCCCTGTCAAATGATCAATACATATTTGTGATTGTAATCAAGTAAAGAATAGGATTGACATTAAGTAAGTCAAGAAGGAGGGAAGCTTGAGTTTTTGATGGCTTTCAGTACCCATATCTGAGTAGAACACACACTAGTTTACAAAGCCCTTTCAACCAAACCTGAGTCATAGGAAGGCACACTATAGTTGTACTTTTAAGGACCCCACAGGAAGACTACTCCATCACCACAAAAACATGCTAAGAGAGTTTTCATAGCCTTCTTTTCATATTTTTTTTGTTTAACATGGGGGCTTCCAAGCATTTTTAGGTAGTTCTGTCAGTAGCAACCAATAAATCACCCATCACTTAGAAATGACAGAGGTTTTCAAAATGCATGAAAGAAGAAAGTTGATATGGAAGGGTCAGCTATCACGAAGAGCCCTTGGGCATTCCCTAGGTTATGATCTAGTAGCAAGATGACTTTATGATGTTGGTTTCTGATCACTTATTTGGACCTGTTAATTAAGGGTTCTCTATTTTTTTGTGCATGAAAAACTCATGATTGTATAACTGATATCCATCCCCTCCTAATTTTGAATTATTACACACCTAACTCTGTAATAATTAGGACATGATTAATGTTTTGAGATGTTAGTGGAAAAGGATGCTTTTCAAGTTTTCACAAATTTGAACAACTTACTAAAATCACATGCCTATCAAACATGTTATTTTTCCCAACTGTTATTCCTTAGTTTTCTTACCGATGCAATGAATTCATATTCATCGAATGTTGTCCCTTGGTGTAAAAGTGAAAATTATAACTTATGGTGTTTTATCAAAACCAAAAGAATCATTTTATTCTTTTAGGAGCCAATAAGACAACTCAGTGGTAAAGGCCCTTGCTGCCAAACCTGATGACCTGAGTTTGATCCAGCATGGTAGTGAGAGAAAACTGACTCCACAAGTAGTCCTCTGACCTTCCCACGAACACATACACACATACACACACACACACACACACACACACACACACACACATACACACACACACACATATATACATACATACATACATATACATCAAGACATATAATGAATTTTTTCCTTTTTTTTTTGAGACAGGGTTTCTCTGTATAGTCCTGGCTGTCCTGGAACTCACTTTGTAGACCAGGCTGGCCTCGAACTCAGAAATCCACCTGCATCTGCCTCCCGAGTGCTGGGATTAAAGATGTGTGCCACCATGCCCGGCCATTTTTTTTTTAATTTAAAAATGTTTTTCCTTTTATTATGAGGCCATTATGACTGAACGTTATCCTGACAATACAATGTAAACGAAATTATTTTCCTATTTAAGAAATGTATTTTAGAGTTTCTATGCAATACACAATATTGTTGGACCTATTTATAAAAATCAGAAATAAAGATCAAGGCAGCATAAATGTCAGCTATATTCTCTATTTTTACTTTTAATTTACCATATTTCCCTTGTTTCCAAATCAGCCATGTTCTCTGTTTATCTTTATTTCTTAATTGTAAATATTGTAATGGCTTCTACCTCACATTGAATGGCCACATTGAATGGTGGGTCACAATAAAAAGTGCATTTCTCCAGATTGCTTACCTCCCTCTGGATGAAAATTCCATTTAGTTTGTTTTGAAATTCTTGTTGTTTCCAGGTTTCATTACAGCCTACACACTGAAGTTTAGAATGTCAATCATCTTTGCATAATTAATTACCCCCACACTAAAATTTTCTATTAAACTTTCTGTAATTTAATGTCTAATGTTCTTATCCCATTCAAGACTCTGATATCCTATGAGGTCCTTGTTTTTGTAAAGGTACTTTCCTTTGCCCATTGCTAACATTGGATTGGTTCAAATTCTTCATATGTTTTCAAATTTACCTAAGAAAAACGACCTGTCCAACTTGTGAACTATTCACAGGATATAAACAGTTCAAAGAACAAGTGATGGGCAGTTATACAGTCAGACACTGTTCAGCCGAAAGCACTATTGACACAGATTGTTTCTCTGCACACTGGGCTCAACAAAGCCAACATAATTCACACAGAGAATCCTTCTGGAGGGCATTGAATTAATCAAATTGAAGAAATGACAGTCAAGGAAATAGTGAATGTGTTGTATGGAATGTTCAGAAGTGATCTTGCGTACACACACACACACACACACACACACACTGTTTAGAAAAACTGCTGTCAGTGAGATGGCTCAGTGGGTAAGAGCACCTGTGGGGAGCGGGTGTGGCGGCAGTCCCAAAGGTGCCAGGGACTGCAGCTAAGTCATATGACTTGCACCTAACTTCCTCATATAAGACACAAACATCTTGAGTGCTGCGCAGGTGTACCAGGATACAGGTAAATCCAATTTGGTGGAGATTTGCCCCTGCTGCCCTGATTAGCTGAAGCCTCGTGACTGGCGAGGGGGCGTGGCCTGCGGTGCGTGGATGAGAGAAAGTATAAAAGGAGTGAGAGGCCCAGGGTTCGGGTAAGAATCAGGACTGAATAAACTGCTGTTAGAAGGACTGGTGGTCGCGTCGTTCTTGCTGGTCGAGAGCGGGCGCGACAAGCGCCCGACTGCTCTTCCCAAGGTTCAGAGTTCAAATCCCAGCAACCACATGGTGGCTCACAACCATCCATAATGAGATCTGACTCCCTCTTCTGGAGTGTCTGAAGACAGCTACAATGTACTTACATATAATAAATAAATTTAAAAAAATAAATAAATAAAAAGAGAAAGAGAAGGATCCCATGGATTTACTCTTAACTGCAAGTTGGGGAGATGGGTGAGGAGTGACAAAGGGGATGCAGCTCAGGAGGAACCTGAGAAACATTCCCAGAAGGGAACATGGACGGGGGTGGGGTGGGGCGAGGTGGGGAGCTTGAAGCAAGACTCCTGGGAAGTGAGAAGCAAGCTGAAGACACCAGCTGTCATTGACAGACATCCTTCTCCACCATTTTACCCAACACACAGAAAACTGTCACTCCTCAGCAAGAACCCATTTTGTCATGATAGAACTAGGGTTTGGTCTACTCTATCGGTTCTACAAACACATTGGCATGAGGGCTTCAGTTCAGGGACTGCACCCATCTCTCGGTTAACATGATCACAGTTTAGTCAGCAGGTGATCACAAGATATCTTGGAGGCCTAGGGATCTACATTTTGCAGACAACAATAACTCCATTTCTTACCTGGTTAGTTTGGAACCTGGCAGCATCCAGTCCTTTTCTGCTTACCATTCTCATAGAGGCTCAGGCAAGGGACCTGCATATGTTTCTTCTCCCAGGAGAACTTCCATGGACAAGAAAATGTACACCAGGGTTGGATAAAACTTAACAAATGCTGGGTGGAGGGGTTAAATGTTATTTTCTTTAAAAAATAATAATATACCTATTTTATTCTAATAGTTTTTGCCTTTAGGGAGTTTATATATAAACCCAGAGACTGCGAGGTGAAGACACATTTAAAAAAATTGATATGATCGTTGTATATTTACTTTTAAACCAGACAAGCATATAATCAAACCAAACCACAAACAAACAAACAAACAACCCAAATCAAGGCACTTCCCAGATGATTAAGTCAAGAGCAAAATGACCCGGCCCAAAGAATGAGGGCCTAGCATCAAAAAAGTGTCATGGATTAATTTTTACTGGAGTTCAATGTGCTATATGCCACTGCCAAGAGAAAAGAATCTTGCCTGGTCTCAGTTTTTTTCAGATTCTTTGACTCTAATAAGAATGAATATTAAACTAAATTGTTAGCAGCTGGTTGCCTATCTAAACCTAGCAAAGTTCCTGGGAGCTATTATAGAGGTTTTAGAAAGCTGACCTAGTGTGCCTCACACAGTTGTTGGAAAGAGTGGCCTCTTTTCCAGGTGCATTGTTACAGTCGTTCAAATTCACCATCAGAAAAGCAGGGGACATTTCTCCCCAACAGTGAAATCTGCTAAGGCAAGGTACACACCTTCCCTACATCTTGACTGTTCTCCACAGTTCTGCTAGAACTTTTGTGTAAACTTTTCCTTATCCTTGGCTACTTTTGTTATGGAAGCCTCTCTCCTGAAGAACGCCTGCATCTTTGAATAGGATCCTAGCCATGTCTCCCAGGAGCCTTTGCGGGATTTCTGCACTTGCCTGACACCATGTTTAAATGACACTTTCGTGGTTTGCAACAAAAAATAACAGGCCTTTTTCAGGAGATGAACAAAGAACAACAAATAAAGTCATATCGCCAAGCTTGGATAAATAAATACTAGGCAAATCTACAATTTAAAAATCTCTTGTAAGAACCAGGGGAGATTCTTAACATCTTTCTTATTTAGGCCTCCACAACCCCCCCTTTCCTTTGCAGGAAATAGTTTCATTTTTCTGCCAATAAATTGCTTTGTGATATATATTTTGAGATCAACTTAGCTTTTTCTGCTTTTTGGCCTATTAAACGGAAGGCTCGGGGGTTGGGGGGTGAATCAAACTTTACAACCTGGTATTTTCACATCTGGCAACTTTTCGTTTCCTGGATATGTTAGATAATTTACAAACTATGTGTTTTGATGCCTTGTCACTTAAAGTGTATTTAGGGAGGTTAAAAAAAAAAAGTCCCCCACTGAACAATCGGTTGAATATGCTGCAAACCATGCTTTATCTAAATACCCCCACAAAAATACCCCACACTGAGTATTTATAATTTTAGATGCCACACATAAAGTGTATACATGTTGCAGTAATTATATACATATTGAATGCGGTAAGGGAGAAAGATGGATATTATTGTAACTCTCATTCAGTCACTGATGAAAATTTTGTCAACCCAAAATGAAAATCTACAAAAATCCCTTGTTAAAAGCACCTTCACACTCGTATTGAAACTGTGTGTGTGTGTGTGTGTGTGTGTGTGTGTGTGTGTGTGTGTTTAATACGTCCACACACTATGAAATGTTTTTGGATCAAGTCTGAATACAATATATTTTAGGCTTTCTCTTCCTAAAAGGGTAATACAGAGCTTGTGAAAACGCAGGTCCATTTCTGAGTTAGTTGTTTACGAAAAAGCACATGCTAATGTAACAGTGTATATGGAATTAAAGAGAAAATGTCAAACACGCCGTGACATCCAAAATACATTCAGCTGCTGCCTTTTACTATGGGGACTTTCATTCTGCCGCGGACTGCCTCCAAGACCCAGTGGTTTTGTGTGTTGGGTTAAAAATAGCCTGCCAAGCCTGACAACTAGATTCTGATTGGCCCGAAAGGGAGGCCGTTCAGCCAATGAGAGCGTCTGGGAACAAAAGCAATTCTTTTGTGTGTATGTGTGTGAGAGAGAGATGCTCAACCCACGTCAAAACAGCTTCGGGCTGTAGAAATGATTTGGGTAGAGATTTAACAAGGTAATAATGCATTTCAGCCCTCTGAAAGGTTTGAAGCGGAACAAAGCGGGGGGTGGGGTGAGGGGAGCCGGGAAATCTACAAAAGAAATGGAGCCAGAGCTCAGCTTCTACCGATGAATCATATGGGTGTTCGTGCTACAAGCAATACTCGTTTTCCTTCCCCCCACCTCCCTGAGACCTTTACTTACTTTTCAGGCATTTTCTCCTCCCAAACAGACAAAAGCCATCAAAGGCTTTTTACTAATGTGCAAGTTTGTTGTTGTGATTCGCTGGCAAGGAGAAAGGGACAAAACCCAACTACAAAACTCATTTCATTAAATGTCACAAAAAGAAAACAAAGACCCATGAGTTGTACGCCGTGAGTAGTGAAGATCCTGAAACTTTGAGCTTTAGATTGTGGGTATCAAACACAGCCCACACTCTCAAAGACAGTTCCGGGTCGCTCTCCAGATATGGAAAACAAAGAGGGACTTGATTAGAGACAGCTCTGGGTGCTCAAGGCCTTGCGAGCATCGGGCCGCCAGGGGTCGCTGTTGCACAGTCGACGAATCTCTTCCGCGGCGCTTTCCTGTGTGTCTTTAAGGAAAGAAATAGGATTTGATAGGTACTTCTAGCTTAGGACTAAAAAGGGGTTTGGGGGGGGGGGGTGAGGGGGCGCTGTCGCCGTTTGAAATCCTTAAGTACGGCTTATGATCAACACTATGGGACAAAGCAACCGAAAACACAATTTACTATACAGGGAATTTAGTGCCACGGAGGACAAATGTTGCTGCAATAACTTGGTATTGTGACTTAAGAGAGCTTTTCCTAAACCACGTCGCGATTTTAAATTAGATGAAAAGAGTGAGCACACAACGCTGTTACGGATACCTTATTGTCTCCAATATGTATATGCGAGTGACCTGTGTAATGTACCCAGCCAGACGTGTTTTGGCAAAACAATTCAGATAATACGTGGCTTACATATTAACCACAGAGGAAAGTGTCAGTTCAACACACTGTTTTCCTCTTGAGCGTAGATTTCACGGTACAGGACACATAAGCAAAACTTAAGAAACCTTTACTCCTGGTGTGGGTGTGGCATCTAAAATAACCCCGCTTCTGAGTAAAAGAGGAACAAACGTTTATAGTCTAATTGGGCATGATAAACTAACAATGCCCAAACATTTTCTGTTTGAGAAAAAGCATAACATATTTATTTGTGAAGTATTGTTCCAAAGTACATATTGGAGCCAGTAATGGACTTTTTTCCCCTGTTCATATTCATCTAGCAAACATACAAAACTGGAAGCGTCCTGTGCCTTTCTTTTTCTATGACACTCAATTATAATGCGTTGTACACAGCATATAAGGAACTAAAAGGCAAAGAATAAAACCTACTGATTAACTATATTTCCAAACAGCTACATTCCCAGAAGACTGTGTGTATGCCTGCCTGCACGTATTCAGCATTCGACAGCTCCAAAAACAAGGTCTATTCCCTTAAGGACTGTCATGAGTTTTATGAAGTTTGCTCAATCATGTTGGCCTAACAGCAGCTAGAGAAACTGATCATTTAGCCAGTAGGTATAATTGTCGTAGAGAGCCCAAGAGACTTAATAGAAATAGCATGAGGTGGTGTCAGTGGAAGAGTGTTGGGCCACCGTATGTATACTGCCTTATTCCATGCATTGGCTGAGTTCCTTACTTGCTCAAACCCAGGCCTTGCAGCTGCCCCCCATGCCAGACCCATCCCATTGGCAAGCACCAATCCCTAATTTTACTAAAGATGCTCTGTTATGCTTCAGACAGGAGCATCTTGTCCTCTGAGAGGCTCCAACCAGCAGCTGATTGAGACAGTTTCAGACACCCACAGCCAAACAGTACATGGAGCTTGGGAACTCCTACGGGAGAATAGGAGGAAGGATTGCAGGCCAGAAGGGGATAAGGACCCCATAGGAAGACCAACAGAGTCAACTAACCTTTGGGGCTCTCAGAATCTGAACTACCAACCAAAGAACATACACAGGCTGGACCTAGGCCTTCCCGTACATATGTAGCAGATATGCAGCTTGGCCTTCATGTGAGTCCCAAATAACTGGAATGGAGGGATTGACGTGACTGCCCCAAAAGCTGATGCCTGTAGGTGGGATATGTTCTTCTAGTTGGGCTGCCTCCTCGTCTTGCCTCAGTGGGAAGAGAAGTGCCTAGCATGGAGGAGACTTGATGTCCCAGGGTGGGGTGTGTTCTCAGAGGGGCCCCTACCAGCTCAGATGAGAACGGGGGGGGGGGGGGAGGGAGAGTGGGGGAAGGGTTGCGGAAGGGGGTGACTGGGATGGAGGCTGTGAGCTAGACGTAAAGTGAATAAGTAAAAAAATAAAATTAAAGAGAGAGACAGAGACAGAGACAGAGAGATGAGAAAATGCAAGCAGTTGTTGCCCACACTGCTCCACCTCTATAGCCACCTTCATCATCTGCTTAGAGTCACACATGTTCTTTACAAGAAAGCAAACTTACTTTTTCTATACATGGCGTTCACTCCGATGAAGTCATTCCTAATCTCATTCCTAGTCACATCCATTAAATGAGTGTTTAAAGATTTCTTCCATTTCCTTCCTGCTTCCCTTCCATTTCCTTCCTGCTTCCCTTCCATTTCCTCTCTGCTTCCCTTCCATTTCCTCTCTGCTTCCCTTCCATTTCCATCCTGTTTTCCTTCAACATTCACTCTTTCCACTGCAGGAAGTAGCAGACTGTCTGTCATGTTCATTCCCCCAGACAGGAAGATGGAAGAGTAAGAGAATTCCTTAATCTTTGCTGTGCTATTTCTATTAAATCCCCTGGGCTCTCTATAATTATACCTACGTGCTGAATGATCAATTCCTCTAGCTGCTCCTCGCTGCTGTTAGGCCAACATGATTAAGCAAACTTCATAAAGCTCACAACAGTACTGAAGGGAATAGACTTCATTTTCTACTTATTGCATGGTGAAAATTACATAGGGGCATGCATTTCTGCGGTTGGTTTCCAGACCTCTAACAATAATTAAGGGGAAACACAGATGGACTCACAAAAGTCAAGGTGTATATTCTTCCCCTAGAGCAGAGGTTCTCAAAGAGCTGTAACCCATTTGAGGGTGGAATGACCCTTTCACAGGGCTCCCCTAAGACCATCAGAAAACACAGATATTTACATTATGATTCATAACAGTAGCAAAAACATGGTTATGAAGTAACAACAAAAATAATTTTATAGTTGGGGGTGGAGGAATCACTGAAACCCGAGGAACTATGTTAAAGGGCCACAGCATTTAGAAAGGTTGAGAACGGCTGCCCTAGAATCTCATTGGCTGTGAATTCCAAAGAAACAAAACCAGAACCCATGTCCCTTGAATGAATACAGGTGTGTCCGGAAGACTTCAGAGTTCACCAGTGGATTTTATAGGGGCCAGAGCGGTGAAAACTGGGTGCAGGCCCACGTGACCATTACCAGGTTCTTAGCCCTACAAAGGTTTCCCATCCCACGAGACTACACAAACACATGGAAGCTTCCAGACCTCACGGGAGCTCTTAGACGTCGAGGAAAATCAGATGTGACCACGTCATCTGGAAGATGACAACCTTTTTCCTGTTTTCAGAAAGATTTAAGAATCTCAATCTACAGGGCTATTTTGGGAAGGCTAGAGAAAACCGTGAGAATTGTCTGGAAATGCGTCATGGTGTTAAAAGTAGGTTTGTTTAAAAAAATAAAATAAAATAAATAATGTCTTGCATATCTGAGCTTTATGTGATACAAACAGAAATGCTTAATGTTTTCCATCCACACTCTGCATTATGGTACTTGATCTGCAGCACAGCCTATGTCGGAGTTAAGGCAAGTATTTACCACTTAGCATGAACAGCGTAAGTCGTCCTCATATTGTGCGATTCTTCATAACAGTCTGGGCTTTGTCATTGCTCAAGCTTCATTTCATAAACATTTTAAAGAGTTTGTAAACTTCACTTTGAGAGATTTGGCACAGATCAGCAAGGCTCTGTCTCCTTGGCCAAAACAAAATTGACACTCGAAATACTGTCCTGGGTAGTTTTGTTATAAAATTCCCCTCTTGTCAGATTACCTCGATCATCCATAGTTCTTGTTCATTCTGGAAACAACCTCCAGCTCTGGAAAGAATGTAGACTTGGAAGTAGATTTGGAGATTAGCTCTTGCATGAAGATTCTGAATTTTGCTAACTATAGAAGCCAGAGAGAAATGGGCATAGATAAGAATGTACTTGCCACCATAAACAGTGTCAAGCATGTGTGTAAGAGTCTACAAGCTCTGTCACGAAGACCCAAAGCCTGCTCATTCCACAAATAGCAGAGTTGTGTAATTATTTAATTTTATAAACTACATTAAAAAGATTGTAATTATAAAATTTATGGCTAGTAATCCAGTACACCTGGAAACACAACAAGAAGTATGTTTGTGTTTGTGTGTGTGTCTGTGTCTGTCTGTCTCTCTTTGTCTCTGTCTCTCTGTTTCTGTATCTCTCTGTCTCTCTCCGAGTGTATGTGTGTGTGTGTGTGTGTGTGTGTGTGTGTGTGTGTGTGTGTGTGTATCTGTGTGCATGAGTAGAGTCAGAAATCAAGAGCAAGAAACTTACCAGGAAATACGAATTATGAATTGTCTAGATTCTTAAGAAGAAAGGGAATTGAACCACCACCAATTCAGGACCCCTAGAATGCTGCAGACTACCAACTAGAATTATAACTCAAGGCCTATATTAAGGGAACAAAGGAATACAGCCAAGTCAGGGACCAGATTTACATTCTACAGAGCAGGTGCATGCACATCCCAGATTTCCCAGAGTGGCCCTCATTTACATCTACTGGAGTGAAATCATTGCCAACACCCCTTCACTCTCCCACTATTCACCCTAATTTGTAGCATCCTTCTATTGAGGGCAAATAGTAAAATAAACTAGGTAATTCTAAACCCGTGGAAAACCATCAGTTAAGTCTGTATAAAAAATAATCTCTATGAGTATTTGGTACAGTGACACTAGCATTCTTTTTTTTTTGCACACCCATCAGACCTGTGTGGTTTCTGAGTCACAGGCTGCTCACAAAGGGAAGTGATTATGTCTACTTGGAATGGAAATGCAGTGACCAGGACATAAGAAGCACTCAACTTACCTTGTGATTCTTGGGACCAATGATTTTGAGATGGTATAAGAATATTTTATTTTTCACTCTTTGTGTGTGCTGTACTGAAGAGTGAGCCCACAGCCTTGAGCATGGTATGTAAGCACCCTAAGGCCGGTCTGTACCCCAGCCCTTATCAGTATATTCTCCTGTTCAGTACACTGACTTTTCCCTCTACCGTTGTCTCTTTGCTGTGCAGAGCTTTTTGTTTTGATATGCCCTATTTGTTAATTTTTGCTTCTGTTTTCGGTGCTGGGTCCCTTTCCAGGAAAATCATGGTCTGTACCAATCTCCTGAAATGTGCATGTGCCACCCACCCTCCCACATCTCCTCTAATAATCTCAGAGGTTAAAGTATTTGATCAGCTGGGGATGATTGTGTACGGGGTGGAAGAGAGTGACTAAGTTCCGGTGTTCAGCATGTGGCCATCCGTTTTTCCCAGCATCCTTTGTGAAGTTTGTTCTTTTACCTTCAAGCTTATGCTTCTTTGTGGAGAGTCTGTGCTGTAGATATGTGGATTTCTTTCTGGCTCCTCTATTTCACTGGCCTCTGCATCTGCTTTTATGTCAATCCTCAGCTGGTTTAGTCGCTATGACTCTGGACTATCTTCTAAATCATGAACTGTATGAACTATGATGTCTTTCCGCTTTACCTGTGGGTTTTTCCCCCCCTCTCTTTTGGTCTTTTGTATTTTTATATAAATTGTATCATTGCTTTTCTTTCTCCAGTTCTATGATGAATGTCATTTGTCTTTTTCTTTTTAATCTGAACTCCTATAGCCAAAGGTTACAGGTAACCAAAGATGTATAGTTCTTGAAGATGTAAGCAAGTTAACAAAGGGGAATCCAACTTTAAAATGAGTGAATGGTCAAGTAGGCACTTCTTAAGGACAGAAATACAAATGGCCACTAAAAAAAAAAATCAATGTATAATGCTATAAGAAAATGAAGATCAAAACTGCAGTTGTGCTACCATCTTACCCTGTTAGAAAATGAGCAGACAAATGCTGTGAGACTTGAGAACAAAGGGAAGTCATATATGCTGTGCTGGGCAATATCAATGAACAAAGCCACTAAGGAAATGGTATAAAGTTTCATTAAAGAACCATATAAAAAGTAGAAGCACCTTAGGATCCAGCTCCTCCAAGCCTAGATTTGTATCTAGGAAGTTAAGTCAATATAAAAGTGGGTGAATATATGTCCATATCTATGTCCACTACTTACAACATTTATGTCATGAAAAGAGTCCAGGCATCCATCAATAGATGAAGGGGTAAACAAAATATGGTGCATGTGCACAAAAGAACGTTATTCACACACAGAGAATGACGAACGCCTCCCTTTTGCAGCAAAATGGATAAGGCCGGAGGTAATAATGTTAAGTGAAACAAGCCAGACCCAGAAAAAGTTAGAGAAAGATAAGATGTAAAATATGTTTTAATATGTAAAATTATTAAATGTAACTAATTACATTGCATAAAAACTAAAATATGTAATAATATGTAGGATGTTTTAATATATAAAAACAAACGAAGAAATACATGAGAAGCCCGTGTGAAATTATAAATGAGTTGATTGGAAGAGGTGCTAAGAGGGGAGGAACAGGAGACTAGAAACATGGAAGGACTTGACCATCATACCCATGTCCACTGAACATGTGTAGGAATATGGAGAGAGGCTCACTTGTAACAACCAGCTTGTGTTAACACTAAGATGCAAAAAGGATATTTTACCTAATGTTGCTAGGTAGGTTTCAGGTGACGCCACCATTAGATATGCTGGTGAAATGCTTGTGATAGTCATACCAATTAAACAGAATGCACATGAGACCTAAAGAAAGGGTAAGAAATATGTGTCTATTTCTACCCTTGACTATGAAAATACAGAAGTGCATAGGAAAATAGCCATACTTCTGGGAGGGCTCAATTCCAAGTGAGCAGACTACTAAGCCACATGTGTTAGAGTAGCAGGTCTTAAAGTCTTCTGTAGCCCCCGTTGACTATTGTTCACTGGTGATGGAGCAGTACACGGCTAAAGCATCATCATGGATAATTTTACACGGGAGACTTAGGGTAGTCCCAGAAGACCTTTATTGACATAGGATGTTTAAGTTAGAAGATAGAAGGATCAGATCAAGAATAGAGAAAGGAAATTGAAGTAGAAAGAAGCGAGAGAGCCACTATAACACAATAAGAGTTTGTAATGAAATATAATAACCCAAGGGGGAGGGGGAGGGCAGTGATTCTTAAGCATCTGATTTTAACAGGCTAAAGGGAAATTAAAATTACACATTGAAAGCAATCTCTAAGGGTAAGACATTTATAAACTAACTCAACACACTAACTCAACAGTTTTGATAAAGCCTTCTGAATAACAATGAATTAAATAGTAATGTATTAATTAAATAATACCCTCCAACATTTGTTGAATGTGAGGTCAGATAAGACACAGTTTCTCGTTGTTCAGCTGTTGCAACTTGTTCCCCCCCCTTCATCTTTCTGTCTTCTTTTATATAGTTTCCTGTCTCACCCCCCCCCCCTTTGGTCACACCACCATTAACTGATAACCCTGTATCTAAAACTTAAATATCTTTTTGCTGTCTATGAAACCAATAATTGGCATAGTTATTTGACCATGTGGAAAGCTCAGTGCATGATTGCTCATCACCATATTTTATGAGAAATGTAACTTGTAAGTGTTCCTACCCACAGACCCAGAATGCTCTGTTCCATTTTCAGTGTCTGCTGAGGTCTGTTCTGTGGTGTAATTTCTTGGTAAAATGAGCTTAGTTTCATGGCCTTATCTTCCTCTTATTTAATCTCTTGATATAAAGACATATCTATTTCCAATTAGGTTGTATGCACATTAGGCTCCTATTTCGACCCCTAGAATTATTCAGAATCAACTTCAAAGCAACTGGAGGAACTGCATTCTTGTCTCACAAGAACCATCCACGTACCACACTGTAGCCACTTTCTTACTTCCAAACTGTGTGGTTTTGAGTTTTTAGTGCTTCAGCTTGTAACTTCCCAAACTCATTGGTAACTCCTCACTGTGGGGACTTGCATTAATCTAAATCTAGTTTCCATTAAGACACAATGATTTCGGGGTCTGTGTATCCATATGTTATAGTTTGTAAACCCAGAAATAGATATTTTTTTCTTCAAGGTAAATATTCCACATAAATCTTGGGTTTGTTTTCTGGGTAAAGGTTTTTTCTTTTCCAGCAAGTTCTCTGATGGTTATAGCTGATAAGAAACCTCAAAATATTTTGGGTTTAGTTCAGATAAGCATCTGTGACTTTGAATGTTATTCCAAACATTTGAATCCATAAATTAAAAATGTATGAGCAAAGGAGTTACGCCAGATTTTTTGCTCTCAGATACAATCAGCTCTAGCAACTGAGCATGCAAATGACAAACACAGTATAAGTTTTATGTAACCTACACTTGGTCTAATGCTTACAACCAGGTTCTTATCCAAGAGTTTATTTAAAGTTAATCATTGAAATGGTGTTGCATGTGCTATGGTCCGTAAGTCAGTCTGGCAGTGTTTGCCAGGTAGTGTCTAAGTCTCCTAAAGACATTGGTCCTGCACTCTGAGTGGGAAGAATGCTTTGATTTTTTTGTTTTGTTTTGTTTTTTTGGGTTTTGATTGGTGATTTTTGTTGTTGCATAGACTAAGTCGTTCAGCAACAAGCCTACACCTACCATGGGTGCTACTTTTATCCAGAGTTCATGAGAACAAAGAGACACAGCAGCTGGTACACATTTTGGCTTTGGGACAGTGTTCTCAACTGCTAGGTCTAGAAGGAGCTGGGGAATGGATCCAGCAAAAATTCAGATTAAAACAAGTACAGGCACAAGAAGAGGCAAAGAGAATGAGGAGTTGTGAAAAGCTAGCTGCAAAAGACCTGTACTGATCATTAATAAAATGGATGCCCCCACGTTGGCCTCATCCTATAATTCCTGGAGTCTCTCTTGTCTTCACTATATAATTTTTCTTCTAGTGTCTTTATTTTTTTATCCCTTTCTTATTCTAATGAAGAGTATCTTATTAAAAGTGAATTGAGTAATATCAAGGAGGAAGGGAGTGATCGAATGGGTTATTAAACTGGCAAACTATTCTGTATGACCCATGCCCAAAGAGTTTTTGGGACCGCTGGATAGTCTGCTTTTAAAACCAGGGAAGTTCCTAAGAGCTTGGCCATTTTAGTCATTGCATGAAAGCAAAAGACTCTCCATGGAAATAAACAGAACAGAAGTGGTAATTAAATAGGAGCAGGGGCCATGGGAAATCCATGGGAGCTGAACTCTAGGAAGGAGGGGAAGGCTTGAGCTTTGAATCCAAGTGCACTGAGAGGATTAAGCACACATCCCTTCTCAATCATGTCTCTGTCTACTCTCTAAGCAGTGTGCCCACATAGTAATCTTGACCAAAGCCTAAATCAGGGGCTGTCAGAGTGTAGAGAAATGAAAACTGATTTTATCTGGTAAAAGCAGGTAGGAAAACTCCTCTGTTAGGGAGCTAAAACCATCCAGTGGAAGAAAGACAGCATTTTCAACAAATGGTGCTGCCACAACTGGCGGTTATCATGTAGAAGAATGTGAATTGACCCTTTCCTATCTCCTTGTACTAAGGACAAATTTAAGTGAATTAAGGAACTCCACATAAAACACGAGACACTGAAACTTATAGAGGAGAAAGTGGGGAAAAGCCTCGAAGATATGGGTACAGGGGAAAAATTCCTGAATAGAACAGCAATGGCTTGTGCTGTAAGATTGAGAATCAACAAATGGGACCTCATAAAATTGCAAAGCTTCTGTAAGGCAAAAGACACTGTCAATAAGACAAAAAGGCCACCAACAGATTGGGAAAGGATCTTTACCTATCCTAAATCAGATAGGGGACTAATATCCAATATATATATATATATATATATATCTCAAGAAGGAAGACTCCAGAAAATCAAATAACCCCATTAAAAAATAGAGCTCAGAGCTAAACAAATAATTCTCACCTGAGGAATACAGAAAGGCTGAGTAGCACCTGAAAAAAATGTTCAGCACTGTTAATCATCAGAGAAATGCAAATCAAAACAACCCTGAGATTCCATCTCACACCAGTCAGAATGGCTAAGATCAAAAATTCAGGTGACAGCAGATGCTGGCGAGGATTTGGAGAAAGAGGAACACTCCTCCATTGTTGGTGGGATTGCAAGCTTGTACAACCACTCTGGAAATGTCTGGCAGTTCCTCAGAAAATTGGACATAGTTCTACCAGAGGATCTCGAAATACCTCTCCTGGGCATATATCCGGAAGATTTTCCAACCGGTGAGAAGGACACATGTTCCACTATGTTCATAGCAGCCTTATTTATAATAGCCAGAAGCTGGAAAGAACCCAGATGCCCCTCAACAGAGGAATGGATACAGAAAATGTGGTACATTTACACAATGGAGTACTACTCAGCTATTAAAAAGAATGAATTTATGAAATTCCTAGGCAAATGGATGGACCTGGAGGGCATCATCCTGAGTGAGGTAACCCAATCAGAAAAGAACTCACATGATACATACTCACTGATAAGTGGATATTAGCCCAGATACTTAGGAAACCCAAGATATAAGATACAATTTGCTAAACACATGAAACTCAAGAAGAACAAAGACCAAAGTGTGGATACTTTGCCCCTTCTTAGAATTGGGAACAAAACACCCACATTAGGAGTTACAGAGACAAAGTTTGGAGCTGAGACGAAAAAATGGACCATGTATCGACTGCCATACACAGGGATCCATCCCATAATCAGCCTCCAAACAGAGACACCACTGCATACACCACCAAGATTTTGCTGAAAGGACCCTGATATAGCTGTCTCTTGTGAGGCTATGCCACGGCCTAGCAAACACAAAAGTGGATGCTCACAGTCAGCTATTGGATGGATCACAGGGCCCCCAATGGAGGAGCTAGAGAAAGTACCCAAGGAGCAGGGGGTGGGAGGATCTGCAACCCTATAGGTGGAACAACAATATGAACTAACCAGTACCCCCCCAAAGCTCATGTCTCTAGCTGCATATGTATCAGAAGATGGCCTATTTAGCCATCAGTGGAAAGAAAAGACCATTGGTCGTGCAAACTTTATATGCCTCAGTACAGGGGAACGTCAGGGCCAAGAAGTGGGAGTTGGTGGGTGGGGGAGTATGTGTGGGAGGGTATGGGGGACTTTTGGGATAGCATTGGAAATGTAAATGAAATAAATACCTAATTAAAAAAAAAGAATTAAAAAAAAGTCAACTTGTCCATACAGAAGACAAAGATTCCCAGATGGCTCAGCTCCATTTTGCTGTTGGTTGGTTTTTTTTTTCCTGTTTTGTGATGGAGGGAATAATATGGTTATCAAATTATATTTCATATGTAGCTGATAAATAGCTTTTAAGATGAACAAATCTATCTATGATTGGGAAAGACGATGAAACAGTCTATGAAGTCTTATTCTACCTATCATCTACTGTTTTCTAAGGATGCATTTGTTAGTTATAGTGGAATTACTGTCTCTATTGCCTACAAATCATAAGTGACTGATTTTTTATTTTTGTCACTTTAAGAAAATGAGAAACTAAACAAATACAACAATTTACCATGACAATTTTAAATGAGTACTTTGATCTAAGTAGATTTTTAAAAGATATGCAATGAATGGAATTTCCCAAGGCAGCAAAAATAATATTTGAAATATGCTATTATATTTCTAAGAATTCTTATTATGTATTTTTAAACTGTTTATAGTGACCTATGTTTTAAATATATAAATGCCCCCAAACATTCTTTATAAAATATGTCTGAAGATAGAAATACCGTAATATAACTGGAGTCTACTTAGAGAAAATTATTTTTAAAAAGTCATTAAATAAACACTTCACTATATAGGATTAGGTGAAAATATTATATTCTTCCCATTACATGCAAGAAACTTGGATGCTTCTATTAAATTTAATGCCTTTCCATGAATTTTACCTTTACAATTCTATATTGTTTTATATAGAAAAGATTAATGATCTTTTGTCTCGTGGCACAGTCTGTAGTCACAGCTGAGGCAGGAGGATCATGATGAGTTAAAGACATGCTTAGGCTAAGAGTGAACCATGAGAGCCAGTCTGAGAAACTTAGTGAAATCCTATCTCAAAATAAAAAGTAAGTAAATGGCTGAATGTGACACTCAGTAGTAGAGTGTTTCCTTAGTGTGTTCAATGCCCAAGATTTAACAGATGTTACTGAAAGAGAAAAGAAAGAAAATAAGAAGAATGTGGTGTATGCTCTCAGTCAACCATTGGACTGAGCACAAGATCCCCAGCGGAGGAGCTAGAGAAAGGACCAAAGGAGCTGAAGGAGCTTGTAGCCCTATAGAAGGAACAACAATATCAACCAACCACTACCCCCAGAGCTCCCAGGGACTAAACCACCAACCAATGAGTACACATGGAAGGACCCAAGGCTCTAGCTGCATATATAACAGAGGATGGCCTTGTGAGACATCAGTGGGAGGAGAGGCCTTAGGTCTGAGAAGGCTTAATGCCCCAGTGTAAGGGAATGCCAGGACAGGGAAGCAGGAGTGGGTGGGTTGTTGAGCAGGGGGAGGGGAGATTGGATAGGGGGTTTTTGGAGGGGAAATCAGGAAAGGGGATAACATTTGAAATGTAAATAAAGAAAATATCTAATATAGAAAAAGAAGAACATTGAAGAAAAGGAAGTGAAGTGACAGGAGAAAAATGAGGGAAAAGGTAGAAATGTTTTTTATGTGATACTTTTTGTTTTTGTTTTTGTTTGGTTTTTACTTTTGGCACTAAAATGGGGTGAAGGGTAACAAGAAATAAAATAAAAATGAAGTAAAATGGTGGTCATATATAAATTTGATCATCTCAAAAACTATTCATGAAGACATGTATGTATTTAAAACATCACCTCACCAAAACAGTTTAAGAAATAAGAGTGTTTGGGAACATAACAACACATTTCATCTTCAATCTTGGTTAATATATTAGTCAAATAAATGTAATAACAAACACTGTAAAATATAAGTGGCTTCTGGTGCTGTGGTTTGATCCACTGCACTACAAACACAGTGCTATAGATGCTCTAATTGTTGATCATAAGGGTCTACATCACTAGAGATAGCTTCTCTCTGTCTCTCTGTCTGTCTATTTGTCTCTCTGTCTCTGTTTTTCATCCCACCCCAGTCCCACATGGGAGAAGGAAGGAGCCATTTTTATATCACACTTCTTTTATGAACACAGAAGTTCTTTCCATGACCAATCATTTCCCAAATACCTGACCTCTTTATTCTGTCCCTGTAGGAGATGAGTTATTCTAGCTTCTTTATTTTGGGAAAGCCATATACACCCAGACTGTAGCACAGCATAGTCACTTAGTGTCTATTTATATCCCATCAATTGTTAAGGGGGACTCAGCTGGATCTTGCTCCTTGTATCTTGTTTTGGATTTGAGAACAAAGAAGCAGACACTCTTTTTTCATAGTGGAGAGCAAAACTGAAGAACTGACAGAGCCTGAGACCATTGTTTGGTGTCACTCCATCCCACCTCTAATGGCATTCATGGTGAGTGTCCAGTACCCTGACAAGATTGGAGTGTAGGCACTGGCCTGCATATACCAGCCTTTCTCCTCAAGAGGCCCCTTTATACCTCAGGAGTTAACTCAATGGATATATGTCACAACTCCTAGGGCTTCTATTCCAGCCTTCAGCAGAGGCATCCTTTACATGTGCAGACTAAAACCATCCAAATGGTGTGCAACCTGATATAATTTCATAGCTCACCAATACACGTTTTCCATTGTGAAGTAGACTGTTTTTTATTTTATGTTCAGAGCTCCAATCCTGCAGGTCATAGATTCCTGAGGCTTCTGAGTAGTGATACTGGCTGAATATATGTACTTAATAATGGCTAAGCCATCAAAAGAAGGCATCTACTCCTGAATTAACAAACTACAGGCTATCTCTGGGCAGAAGGGACCTGTCAAGTAGAGTCAGGTTTTAGATGTGTGTCTACTTGATCATCTTTTTTTAAAAAAATATTTGTTCTGTTTTGTGTAGTATATGTGCAGGCACTGTGTGCATCCAGAAGTCAGTGGAGACGAGAAGGGGCATCTGACACCCCTCAAACTTGGGATAGCATAGGAGTTATAATGTGGGTTCTGAGACCCAAACTTGGGTCTTCTGCAAGAGCAGTAAGTTCTTTGGACCTCTGAGCCACATTTCATTCCTAGTTTATCTTCTTAATTATCTTCCTAAATTCCTAATTTAGTTTAGATCCTAACTGATCCTAAATAAATCCCTAATTTGTCTTCTTAAATCATAAATTCAAGCAGTCAGTGCTGGCACATTTGTCAATGGGTAGGACATTTAGGGATTGCAGTTGTTGGAGTGACCTTGGATAGATCCATACTCTTTGGCTCAGACTTTGTGTCAGCCATTATGATAAACCTGTTAAAGTGCCCATGGTAGCTGCTCTGACTGATATTAAC
Source organism: Mus musculus (assembly GCF_000001635.26). Taxonomy (NCBI): domain Eukaryota; kingdom Metazoa; phylum Chordata; class Mammalia; order Rodentia; family Muridae; genus Mus; species Mus musculus. The sequence continues at coordinate 97,298,964 of NC_000076.6, read as the reverse complement.
TGGTGAAGACTATTTTGAAAACTCAATTTGCCATTGCCTTTTTGGGGGTAATTACTTTCTAATTAATATGCAAAGAACATAATTTTATTATATTTGCCCACTCTTCTACATCTGTTAACATCTTTCTATGCGCAATATCTTTTTCTCTGACCTCCTAGTCCTTTTTCATCTATGTCTCTGTCCAGCTAACCTGTCTATTATCCCTTTCCCACAATCTATACATGATCTTACTCCAGGATACTTCCTGTTCCTTTAAAGACCAAATAAATATAAGCATGATTTGAAGGTCTTGATATTTGGAAATGTTTTTTTTTTTTCACTATGTAAGAGCTCTTGGTTCCTGCCAAGATATAAGTGTCACTATTGCAGCTTTAGGGATGTTTTGTTCTGACAGTCATTGCTGTGGTACATAGGCATCATCCTTAGTGTGGAAAAGGTTTCCCACAGAGCTCAAAGATGTCCAGGAAGTTTTGTGTTTCCTTATAAGAAGGAAAGGTGAGGCAATTTGTCTTTACTTTAAAAAATTGTTGTACATTTGTTTCATATGATACCACAAATCTTAACAGAAAGCTAAGGTCTCTCTGGGCTGTTATGTGTCCAAATATCTGATCCTTTAGCTACTGGATTCCTTCTACGTTTTTTATCAACTTAAGTGTAATGGAACACAGAGATGTACAGTGGAGTCTCCCAGCAGTTCTAACCTCTTTGAACTGTACTATGACAAATGGAAGCAAATCTAACACACTCACTAAGCAAGTATGAGATGTCGCTTGCTGAGGACTTCATGAATATGCACACTATTTCTGTTCTTTTGTCAGATTTCTCTGGGTATAAAACTTCCTCATTGTCCTTCCAATGTTATGGTCATTTATGGTCATTGTGGCCTACTGATTTACTGCAGTTGTGTATGCCATCTGGACTATATTTCTTCAGATTGCCATCATCCCCCAGCTACTAACATTTCAATTTATGTGACTCTCCTATTGTCCACCCTTGAGAAAAGCTCTTGATTGAAAAATTAGTCATTCTTCATGGCTTCCTAGAATTATGCATCCTCTGTGGACTTCATGAAATATACTTCCTGGTGGCTCTCATTCACCACATCCTGCATCCATCCCCACATGCTCTCTCCCCTGAGCCTTTATTTTTTTGTATTATCTTCACAATATTCACACATTCCAACTCCACATAACTTTCTTCAGGTTCCTAAAATTTCCCTAGCATCTAATTTTTTGATATTAGGGATTCTTTGCCACAGCATTATATAAATACCTTAGTCAGTAACTTTTCTCTTTCCCACTCCTAAGTTTTGGTTCTGGTAAACAAGCAACTACTGAGAAAATCCAGACTTGTGCATTCTCTCTTGCAATTTTATACTAGCTGATTCTTGAAGCTTTTCTTACTTGTGGTTTTCACCCAGCTCTTGTACTAGGATTTAACAATACCATTAAAGCCTAAAACCAAGAAAACAGCCTCCTGAAAGGGTGTGCCATTTAGCTTCCAAGAAAGTGGCCTCTCAAGTATCTCCATCCATGAGCAGATACTCATGCTCTTAAAAGTGAAGGAAGGACTCTGTTCTGTTGAGTTTGCTTGTATTTTGTGTTGTTATTCCCCAGAAGGCCCCCATCTTGTTTTCATCCCTCCAGTTGTCTAAGAGCTCTGACCTTACTACATGAAGAATTCTTCTCCTGAACATCTGAACATCTTTGCAGTACAATGGCCCTAGGTATCTAATTCCTAGTTAGGCTTTGGCTGTCTCTATTCTTGGTTGGAAAAGATAAGAAACACATAGTGATATTTAACTGCATAGGATATTCACTTCTAATAAGATGTTATTTAAAGTCACAACATGCAAAAATTTTATCTGTGGGGCTATCATTCTAGAAAAGTTCTATGCCCCCCCCCAACTAGTATATATGGGTTCTTATTGTATTATAGGTAGCAAATTATTTACTTTCAACACCATATCATATTAATTATTATCAATATCATTTTAAGAATCAATCAATGTAAACGACTAACTAGTTGCTTAGTTGTGTGTGTGTGTGTGTGTGTGTGTTATGTATATGCATGTATAAAGAATACCCTTGAACCATAAGGAAGCAAGGCAGGCAGAGTATCCAATGGAAGCCTTTCCTATGGAAGAGGGGGAAATAGGCAAGAAGATAGGATAGGATAACCATCCAGAGCAAGCTAAGATATTTAGCTCCTAGGAGAATAGAGAAGAACATTTTAAAGAGTCCTTTGACTTGTTGCCTCCCAATTGAGACCTTCTTATATGATTTCCAGGCTAGCTGGCTGCTCAGAGTCTGAGAAACACAGAGCCTTCCTTCAGTAGAGCATGTCATAAAGGTATGATGCCTTCAGACTGCCATCTCCTATATTCCCTTTGACAGATTTATTCTTGAAGGAATATGTCAGCAGCAAGTCTCAATGGCTATCCTAAGGACTTCTGAGTGGTGCCAAGGGAGTTCCAACAGCTGATCCTGTCATCACATCACAATATAACATTAAAGACATAAGATTAAAGAAACCCCCAATATCCAGTTTGTAATAAACTCTCCTCAGTCTTCTTCTCTCCTCATTATCTTTTAATATACTTCTAGTTTTAGCTCCTGTTCCATCAAATGTACCTGGCATCTTTGTTTCTTGGAAGTAAAATTCCTTCCACACAGCTGTGATATTATTTTAATACAAAAGATACCAGTTTTGAGTTCACCTTTCTAGTGAGAAAAACTATATCATAAATAAAAGTAGATTTAATATGTGCTTGTTCTCCCATATTCAGACACACACACACATAGAGGCACACACTCAAACACATACACAAATGCATACACTCGAGCCCTCACACACATCTAACTTCCACCAATAGCTTCAGCAAGGTATTGAGTTGTGCTCTCTTCCAGAGACTGTGGAATGTTAAAAGAGGGAAGTCTTATAATGATCTACCCCAGGTCTGTGCCTCTATCTCGAAACACAACAAATGCACAATAATCTTGCTGATAAAGACAACTCCCCCTTTCTGTTTAGTTGTTGTTGTTGTTGTTGTTGTTGTTAGTAGACGTTACTTTACTAGGAAGCCAGGATGTTGAACTTTGTGAAAGCTAGCTGCTACCTAATTATGCAAAGGTTTTTTTTTCTCTCTCTCCATACTGCTAGCAGGCCTCCTGTTTCTTCTTAATGATAAATAATTTGACACTGTATGAAAAAAAAATGTGTCCATTCAAATCTTCCTAGAGCAAGCATTCTATTCTGAGAATACAGCACTGGAAAAATCCTCAACACTACATCCTCTATCAACAATCAAAAGTGACCACATCATGGTGTTTAAAAAAAAATCAGGATATTGAACCTGGATACGGAAGATATTGACGCAGGTTTTATTTCCATTCAAACACTTAAAGGATGCTTCTGGTAGAACACGCTACTTTAGAGGTATAACTTGCTTCCTAACAAGATAATGGCCTTATACAAATGCTCAATGACCTCAACCCATAAAATAAATTTACTTTTGTAATCATGTGTTTATTTATATGTCCACTATCACCAATAGCTTAGCTAAATTTATATTTCATAAATATGAACTGCATTTAAGAGTCAAAATATATAGGACATGTAGAGAAATACACCAATCTATTTGTGGGTATTTGTAAAATAGAGATGGGAGGATGGGAAGAAGAGGAGGCAGAGGAGAAAAGAGAAGTGAGAAACAAGAATAATAAAAAAAAACCTCTTGATTAAAAAAAAACACTCAAGAAATTTAAAACATTAAAGAAAGAAAATGAAGTAGATATCAGGAGATGGAAAGATCTCTCACATTCATGGATCAGTAGGACTAGTATTGTAAAAATGGGCATTTCAAAATACCAAAAGTAAAAATAAAACTCTTTTTTTTTTTATTACGTATTTTCCTCAATTACATTTCCAATGCTATCCCAAAAGTTTCCCACCCCACCCCACTCCCCTACCCACCCATTCCCATTTTTTGGCCCTGGCGTTCCCCTGTACTGGGGCATATAAAGTTTGCCTGTCCAGTGGGCCTCTCTTTCCAGTGATGGCCGACTAGGCCATCTTTTGATACATATGCAGCTAGAGTCAAGAGCTCTGGGGTACTGGTTAGTTCACAATGTTGCACATACAGGGTTGCAGATCTCAAAAATAAAACTCTTGACTGTCCAGAGTAAAAATGAATGACTACATTTCTACAAAGGGGTAGCTGGGGGCTGTATATTTGTATAGTCATAGAAGAAAAAGTAAAAGCTCAGAAACTCTGGCTCCAGTCCACTTCATTTTAAGAGTTAACTTTACACTTTACACCTTACTCTACACACCTCACGTAGAGAAAGTTAGTAGACACTAACTCTTAATTTCCTTACATAGTCCTAACATGGCTTTCACCCTAAAACAGAATATGGTGGACTTGAAGTGCATGCATTTATATTAGTCCTCTATATCTAAATGCTGCGTTGGACTGAGCAACAATAAAACTGTCCACTGAATACTACCTCCTTTTGAAATATGAAATAAACTTTTCCCATTGATATTCAATAATGTCAATAGGAAGTTCAATAAACACTTTCCTTTATATTTGTCTTGTTTTATCCAACTGTAGCTTAAATGTGACTTGATCCATAGCTGTTCATGCTTTTAGAAAGTTTATAGAATTTATAGGAGGTGGAACATCACTGAAGAAAGTGACTCACTGAAGGCTAAGCTGCCAGGCCACTTAGCCCAGCCCCACTTCCTAGTCACTGTTTCTTGAGTATATTTGCCAACCTCTGCTACTTCTCCCTTGCCTTCACATCCCTTGCCAGTGCTGTGTCCCCCTCCATGATAGTCTGTATTTCTCTGGAGCTGTAAGCCAAAGTAAACTCTTTCATCTGTGCATTGCTCTTCTCAGTGTAATTTATCATAACAGACTCATAACTAAGCAGTGGCTTTTCCAGGAATTCAAAACTAGAAATAACTCCAACTTAAGCCAACCTAAGTGGAAATAGAAAACGAACAAAACCAAAATAAAACAAAGTCAAAACCCAAATCAAAACTGAGACCAAAGCCAATCAACTAAACAGAGAGAGGTCACAATTAGAGTCTTTGAGTCTTCCTGTGCACAAGATAATGTTGTATGCGGTAGAGGGTAGAATCCAGATTTCCATGACATCTTTGCAGATGCAACTACTGAGAGGCTTAGTGTAGCTTTCTTAACTTTTTTTTGAGTTGTACTTTCCTAATCCACTTAAAATAGCAAAAATGTCTTTATTTTGGGATTGTCTTAAACTAAAAATCAATTGTGACTGTATGAGTACTGGTTCTATTCTGAACAAAGTACCAGCAAATTATTAAAATTTTGAAGCGTAACACAGTTACAGAATATTATCTTTATTATTATAAATGGTTATCAGAATTATACACATATATGTATGTGTATCTATGTGTATATGTGTATGTACATATCTATATTCTAGCCTCCTTTTCTTAAATAATGGATTTTTGAACCAATAATTGCTTTTATGAATAAAACATGTATATACTTTTCAGAAAATGGTTCCTTGCTTTCAGTGTCCTATCAAAATATATCAAATCCTAGAAATGTTAAAACTAATTAGAATAGGAAATATCTTGGTATAAGCATGCTTGAGGAAATATATGGTAGAAGTCTGGGACTCATTTGATGCTTAAATGACAACTAATTGTCATTAATATTGACCTAGTGAAATAAATGCATGTATAAATTATTGTGCATAAAAAGGGGGTGATAAACTCCCAGATGCCATGGAAACATCTGACTATCTCTGTATTGTATAAATTATCTACTTAGTGACATATATGAAAGATTTTTAGCAATATGAATATGTGGCAACCGTTATTTATTTAAGGCTCTTGGCATGAGGATGGTAAAAGGATACATGAAGGGCTTGTGGGTAGCCCAGCTTGCTTATTCTAAACTATTACATCTTGCTTGATTTGAAGGTTGCTGAGGTCATGGGGCTCATTTGGGACAACCGAGAACCTTGAGAAAGGACTTGGGGCTGGTTAACTGGAAAGGGTCTCTGTCACTTGAGACCAGGATTATGCCTCAGTGTAGTCACATCTCTTAGGGTTTTTAAGTTGTGGCCTGATGTAAATGCTGGTTCCTATGGCTAAACTGTAGGAATCACGATTGGATTTGGAGAAAAATACAGCATAATTATAGAACACTTATCCTCATGACCCTAAATGCTGACTGAAGATTATTTACACAGGGAACAGTGGCAGTGCATGTCCTGTCAAAAGCATGGCCTCCACCTACTAATGCTAACCGTAGAAAACTTTGAACACAAGATTAGACCACTGGATTCTTTCCTTTGCTGGAGCTAAATGCCTAATGAATGTTCTAAGCCTCTCACTCAGGTGGACATTAGTATATCACTTTGCTCCATTTAGTGGGATCCTGAGTCTATTCCAGAACCCACTTCCCAGTTCTCTCCCTGGACCTGCCATCACCTCAAGTCATTTTCCTTTAAAGCCCTGGGCTATATGTTACTTCTAGGAGAAATGGCCCAGTGAATTCTTAGGACCCACTGGGTTTCTGCTTGGATTAACAGCTCAGCGTAATTCCTTGGGTTCCCTCTAATTGGCTATTCTATAAGCATTCTGTGCAATTCACCTCGTGCCTCTATCATGGGAATGGCTCTTGCAGTTTTACAACTAAGAAATATTACACACAAACTGCAGGAGCAGCTGATAACATTTATATCTTCCCAGAGCACATATTAAATAGTCTCTTGCTGAGTAAAAGCAAATAAGTCCTGACTTTGCTATTTGCTGCTGCAAACATAAAACCTATGAATAAAGACAGCTAAAGTGGGCAGCAGAAAGGACATAGTTATTCATAATATAGGCCTCTGGTTTGATGGATTCTGGATTGAAACTTAGAGAGCAACTCCAATTCACAGTGCTAAATCTGATGATCTTAACTCAGGATTAACAGATAACTCTAAATATAGTTTCTAGATATGTTATTGCTTTACCACCATCAACATTACTTCTCATTTCTGCTTATTATTCTCATTATCTTCATTGTTTCACTCACTTGTGTTTATTTTACATCGTTGTCTGTTTCATAATGACAGAATATTGAAAGTTCTTTATACACTCTGTATACAAGTCCTTTTAGTAGGCATCTGCTACCTAAGTTTTTTCTACCAGTCTCTGGCTTGTCTTTTCTTTCTCTCAAAAGAGAATGGGACTTAGACATCATAAACATTGGTGTCTTCCAAAAAGTCTTTGATTTTTGTGGTACAGAAGTTGACATCAATGACCAGAGGTGCAAATCTTCTCTGTGGTCCTTCTGATAGAGCAAGGGTCTCAAGAAGCGAGCCATGAAATCAGAATAAAACCCAGCTCACATTATAGTCATTCTGTCTGTAGTCATATCCTGTCATCATTTCCATATGTGCTGAGGATTTGATTGGCATTGAAGCACTGGGTATTTGGAGTAACCCTCTCTTTGCATGCTTGTCAAGTAGGATAAGGGCAAGTAAAATGGGGAGGACCAATTAGAAACCTATGAAACTGAAATTGAGCATATATGGCCAAAATAGTGAATGTAAACACTGGAAGATCTAAAATTCCATTTAGGCCCATTGCTACCTCAACACATGGTTGCCACATATAGAAAAGGACTTCATATTCCAAAGAAAAACAAATTATATGAGATGGAGTTCTAAAATAGAAGACAATAGTTACATCAAGAAACAATATTGATTATTATTATCCTATTTATACTCCATGCAGAAGTCTAATCCCAGCATTAGATGCATCTTCTATAATGTTAATTGTATAGTCATTGCAGGTATGGTATTGAATAAAAAGTTACTTCCAGAACATGTTGGAAAGGTTGTGGATTTATAGTGTGGATATTTTGATAGGGTAAATGTATTATTTTTAAATTTTCCAATAAGAAGCATACTTTATATCTGTACAGCAGTATTCATTGGCATGAGTACCAATATTCATGAATGAATAGGTGCAACTATATTTGTTTATAGTTTTTCACTAGCGCTCTGTGTGGTCTGGGAGAGATTTGTCCATTGAGGCATGCTGCAAAACAGCAGTCTATTGATGAGAACAGCAAATGATGGCTACTATACTAGAAATCTTGGTAAGGCAAGAAGTGCTTAGACACATAGTTAAATTAAACATTGCAGGGGTTGGAAGATTTAACATTTGAAAATAGCCTTAAAAGGTTGATAGTTGGTATATGTGCCAAGATTCCCTACAAAGCAAAGCACAAATTGCTGTACCCCGACTTTCCAACAATAAAGAATGGCTCCTGTAGCATGATGACACATTGCGCATCCTGAAATCCTCCCCCACACCTCTTACCTCTTGTGGGGGCATGGTCCTTATGTAGGGGTAACATCAGGGGATACAAATCTCTGTAGCATGTCTGTTTGACGGGGCCATCAGCACAACGTTCCTTACCAGACCCAAGTGGTGAAAAAGGTATGGTGTGAAGTTATCAAGAAACAAAAGGGAAAGAAAATCAGTATAGGTCCCTGCCAACCTGGAATAAGGCCAAACATCCCAGTAGATTGTGCCGGTGCCACCGTGAATTATGTCCTACACCACGCAAACCAAAAGTGACCATACTTGCTGAGTCAGAAGGTGCAAATGAGGACCAAATGGAGGGATCAGCTGGGAAGGATGGATTAGAAATGATGGTTCCCTCAACCAGTGACCTTTCTCTTTGCTTTGACACAATATCTGACAGAAAGGAAGAAGGATTTATTTTGGTTCATGGGGTTGAGGAGAGTTTTAGTCTGCTGTGGCTGAGACGGGGTGGTAATAGGGGAAGGCATGGCCTGGGCTCCTCGAAGCACAAAGATGGAGTCAGAATCAGAAGTTTTCTATGACCTGCAGAGGCCTGCCTCTACATACTTATTTTTGCCTGTGAGGTCTCAAGGACCTAAAGGTCCACTGTCTCCCCAAACAGAATCATGGGCTGGCCCCCAAGTGATCAAGCACATGAACCTTTGGAAGATATTTCAGAATCAAAACATATCACAAGTCAGTATTCATAGTAAAGAACAGGCATTACGTTAGACGTCTCTTTCTTCTCCTTGTTTCCAGTAGGTAAAATATTACTAGCCCAAGAATTCATGGGGTGGAAATAGAGGTGGCCTTAATTATCAGTAGCAAGGCACTGATTGTTCCTTCATGTCACAGGACAGTCCGTCTATTACAAAGTCCTATCAATCCCTTAATAAAAAGCGATGTATTTGAAAAACCTGAAGAGGAATATATTTAAGTGCCAGAAGGTGATACTAAACTGCACATCTGTGCTCCATGGATTCCTTATCACAAGACAAAGGTCAATATCAAGGAGGAGTAACTGACCCTCATTAGTACTAGGATTTAGGGTGCTTTTACACATTGAGCTAAGAGCACTTTGTCAAATACTTCATCCAAAGGTTTCATGAATGGACAGGAACAACTAACTGCCCTTGCTACAAAAAGCATGGTTCCCCAAGGCTAAGATGCTTCGGGTTGCCAGTGCAGTTCCAGCTCGGAGTCCATCCAGAAAGGAGAAGAGATGGAATGAACACCCGTGATGGTTTCGCAGCAGCTGCAGGAATAAGGATGATGGCGCGTCTGTCCCGTTTGACTTTCGGAGCCTTCCCTCCAGATGACAGGTCCGTGGAGACTACTGAAGAAGCTTAGCGAGAAGCAGTTTTCAGAGTAGATGCTGTCAGTTGTAAAGCTCCTTGGACCACATTGTTCTTAAGAACAGTGCAATTAGTTCCCTGTCTCTGGCTGTCATATTGCAGGGATGTGCTTCAGCTTCTAACTGTTGGCTTTGCTTTCCCTCTGCTTAGTAAAAAGTACTACAAATACATGTAACAGCAGAAAAGCAGACAGGCTGATTTATTATTAACATGAATTATACTGTATAATAGGTAATGGTTTGTCAGATATCTGTGGTTCCTGTTAGCATATGAAAAACAATTTTCCCTTTCATGGTCTATCTGCCTCAAGACAAGGCTATTCATTTACATTTTGTTTTATATTTCTTGTGGTAAAATCAACAACAGAAAGAAAATACACATTTAATAAAAGCATTTTTCCAATATAGCTTTGCTGGGCAATCAAGGGAGGTGAAATTAATATCATAACTTCTCTGAAAGTATAGTGTTCACATTTTGCTTATAAACTACATAAACTGGACTATGCCAGATTTTGTAATGGTTAGTTACTGGGCTACTAATCAACTTTGTCCATTGACCTTTTCATAGTTATTTCATATTTTTTTCAGTATTATGGAATTTTAGCCAATTTTATTTGTAATATATATTTTGTCCATTTGGATAAATTAACTTATTTACTAATAAACATGACCATAATATGCTCCCAATCCATGGTTTCTGATTCTTGTTTTTACAAACATTGAATATGATTCCAGAATATCTCCTTAAAATAATTTTAAATAGTTTTTATATTTGTTTATCTATAAGTTGTACTTCTTTCTTTCTTATTTATTTAGCCATTGCCTCAAATGCTTACACTGTCTGTCTGACTAGGTGACTTAGTGGAGGCTTGAAGTTATTAGTTAGTCCCAGGGTTTTCATTTCTGCTTAGTTTTTTATAAATATATTTTAAATTTTTTGTTTTTATATTATTCATAGATAAACCTTTAAAATGAGATCATGTAAGGAATGCAGGCAGTATGAAAAAAAGGATTTTTTTTTTTTAAATAAAATGAGTGCACACATTACGTGACATAGCTAAGTAAAACTAGGAGAGACAGGGAGGCGTTTACTCTTGGAATGTGATTGAGCCCACTTGATTCAATAGTGCAAAATCGAAAGGGTTGAGTGACTGAGGGAATCAATGCTTGCGTTTTATAAATTAACAACTGATGTGCATGCTTCAAGTGCAAAATCAATGGGAAGCTCTCTTATTGGCCTGAGCAACTGTTTACCCTAACAGTTTTTAAATCTGCAGATAACTCATCTGATTAGAAGATTAACATGCCAAAGGAGTTGTTTTTCTTTGTCTGGAAAAGAAATAACCTTGGAAATACAGACTGACACACATGCAATCTATCATTCTGGTGCTTTGAGAATGGACCTGAAGCCCCTCACTTCCCCATATTCTAATTGTTAAGACTGAGAATTTAATCCACCTTGTCAATATGACTTACATGTTTGTTCAGAGAAAATTCTAAGCAGGAAGATAAGAAGATAAATGAAAAAATAATTTCACTCCAAGCATCATGAAAGTTGGACAAATCAGTTTAGGTAAATAATGTTCCTATCTAGACTGAGTTCTCTCAGGATAATAGATCGCCCCTCAAGCACATAACTCATCAGGCAATATTTTACTTCTTAGATCTGCCCAAAGACCCTTGCTTCAACCAGCCTACCAGGTTCATACTGTAAACTGTCTCCTAATTCCTGCCTATAAAATGTCTACACCTCAACTCAGTAGATACCATACACCAATATTTCAAACAAAAAAACCAGTCATCGAGGTTGTGGGAATCTTCTACAGTAGACCTGAGAGTGCGGCTGGACAGAGCGACAGATGTTTTCTCTGTGTTTTGACATAGGGTGGCTGGTGAGGTGAGCTGTGCAATGTTTTTACCATCCCATAACTGCCAATCACAACCACCTGACTCAAATGCAGCCAATTCCATTCAGTCTTTGTGAGACAGAAAGCATACTAAAATGAAAGCTATTTCTTCTCTCTATGACAGTGGTTTTGAATCTTCCTAATGCTTCCTTTTCATAGAATTGAACTGTTGTGGTGCCTCCCAACCATAAAATAATTTTTGTTGCTACTCCACAACTGTAATTTTGCCACTGTTATGACTCATAATATAAATCTCTGTGCTTCCTTTGGTCTTAGGTGGCCCCTGTAAAGGGTTATTAAAAACCCCCAAAGGGGTTGAGATTCCCAGGTTGAGAAACATTGATCTACAATTTTTTCCATTAGTTTGATTCAAGCTCATCAGAGCAAGCAGATGCTATTAATACAGACCTGTTAACTCTGAAACTTCATGGCCATACTGGGGTTTAAATGCGAAGCATAAAAACAATACTGTCTAGACTGAGTGAGATCTGATGGATTACTTAATCTTCCATAGTTTCAGGTATTTCATCTATAAAAGAATGGCAACAGAACATAGTAATATGTACTGGGAAAAGAGCTCAGTCAGAAATTCATTAGCTGAAAAAACATTAGGATCTGATATAGGATGCACAGAATTCACATAAAAAGTAAGGCATGGTATTACATGCCTTTAATACTAGCACTTTTGGGAGGCAGAGGCAGAGGCAGAGGCAGAGGCAGAGGCAGAGGCAGAGGCAGAGGCAGAGGCAGAGGCAGAGGCAGAGGCAGAGGCAGAGGCAGAGGCAGAGGCAGAGGCAGAGGCAGAGGCAGAGGCAGAGGCAGAGGCAGAGGCAGAGGGATCTATGTGAGTTCAAACCTGACTGGTCTACAAAGTGAGTTCAGGACAGATAGGGCTACACAGATAACCCCTCTTGAAAAACAAACAAACAAACAAACAAACAAACAAACAAACAAACAAGAAGTAAGATATACCAATGTGTAGTTGTAATTCCAGAGACAGAAAGATTCCTGGACATGACTGTCCAGTCAATTCTTACCCGTGGATGACTTTCAGATTCAATGAAAATGGCTCAGAAAAACAAGTATCTGGTATCAGGATGACATCTGACACCAACATGCAGTGCTCATACTCATACAAACCCACACAAGTTTACAAAAGCACATATACACATGTGACATGCACACGGGAAATAATGGTAATGCTATTTTCTAGTATAATATGGGCACCTACCACAATGACTGCACCCAAGACCCTTTCTGAGTTTTAGCTCCAGTTGTTACTCTAGTGGAGAAGACCAAAACCTAAGACCTACTGGTTTGGGATCTAATCACGACAGGCTTAGAATCCAAATGTGCAGACAGGAAACTGATTGGAATTGGAAAAAGGTTGTGGCAAAAAAAATAAAATTGGTAGACTTGGAGAAGCAAAGAGTCTTAAAGAAACTCTAGAAATACAATATTTTTCAATATTGCATAGTCCAAGAACAAAGAAGATAGAGAGAGGAAGGAAGAAAGGGAGGGGCAGAGGGAGATAGAGAGGGAGGGAGAGGGGGTGGGGGAGAGAGAGAGAGAGAGAAAGAGGGGAAGGAGGAGGAGCAGGAGAAGGAAGAAGAAGAAAAGGAGCAGGGTAGAGCTACAAAGTACCTAAAAATGTAAGTTTTTCTGAAAGAACACTCAACAAAAGCAAAGTACAGAGCAAGATTAATGGATTTCTTACTCATCAATACTTGCACAAAGCCTTTTACCAAGCTATGTTTCTCCTGCTATAACAGCCCACATGGGTCAACTATCATCCCCTCACCTTAGCTGTCCAAGGCTTGGGAAACACCATGGTAGAAGGAACTGAGACCAGTAGGTGCTATGAAGGTGCTAAGTAGGTTCTCTGTACAATGTGTACTACCACAAATAAAATTATATGTGTGTATGTATATAAGTATTTTACACACACACACACACACACACACACACACACACACACACACACACACACACTTTTTCCTCCTCATTTATCTCCTTTTGAGATTTCTCTTCCCCATGGTTGTAGAATAGTAGTTCTCTTTACTGCACTAAGTTTTCATACACTGAGCCCTGCTCACTCAGCTTGCTTCTGGAGCTCTTTATATGGTTTGACAGACAGAAAAGGCTTTGCCCTCAACACATCACATATATTAGTTTCCTTAATGCTCAAATGCTCTCCATGAAGTAGGCAATATTATCTCCATCTTACAGAAAAAGAAATGGGCTAACCTAGAAACAATAGAAGTGCTTTTTGAGAACCATATAGAAAGCATGAAAACATTTCAGCTTTGGCAACCCAGGACAAAGCAAGGATACCTGAGTTTGATTGACTTTCTTCTGTGATGGCAGTAATCCAGGGGACAGATGATCACTAGGGAAATCTATGCTAAATATGTCAGCAATGGGAAAATCTTGTACATTTTTCAAATCCTTGAAATGCTTGGTCAACAAAAAGCTGTAAGTGTGGAAATATTCAGGAATTGTCCAGGTCTCACATTGAAGAATAATATGATATAATGCCTAGTATACATGTTCATATTGATTTATTTTTCCCTCTCCTCCCTCTACTCCTTCCTCTTGTTCCCTTCCCTCTCTCACTCTCCTTTCTTTCTTTCACTTGTTTTTGTCTTGGGAGACAAGAGCCTTCCTGCCCAGGCTGCCTGGACCTCACTATGTGCCCAACCTGCCTTTATGTTTCTGGCAGCCTTCATGCTCTGGGTCTCTAACTTCTGGAATTACAGCAACGTGCCCCATTGCTGCTTTATTCTTCATTGATACCTATGTCACATATAAAAAAACAATAATATCCTGTTTCAGGGTGCTGGGGTGTGTGGCTGGCTGTGTATAAGTGTCCTCTTCTAGGCTTTGTTTGGTAATGAAAAATAAAACAGCATTTTATTTTTTAAAAAAAATCACCATTTGAACCACAGTAAAAGTTTAGCAGATCAGTGTTACATATGTGCTCTGTATGAACCTTACTAGGAGTCACATGACCTTGTTTTGTGGAAAGGACACAGTAATAATTTTGGCTTATCACTAGTAGTCAGAGTCAACAGAAGAAATGTCCTTGGAATGCTCACCTGTGCTCATATCTGCTGCCCCAGCCTCAGAGACAACCAAGGAAGAAGGTATTGAAAGGCTTTAAGAACCAGAGGTCAGAGAGGCACCTTGAGAAGCAGTATCTTCTGGATATAACTGGACCACTGTATTCATGAGCTCACAGAAGCCATGGTTGTCTGCATGAGACCTTCACAAGATCAAACCAGTCAGCATGGAGTAGGAGGGGTTTCATGAACCCCAGTGATAACTGAGGATATATGGACAATTGATGGTTCTTTTGGGGGAAAGATCACTTAAGGAAACAAAGTATAAACCCTAGTAGGGTGACCACACTCCAGTGGATGTCCCTATCCCTGGAATTTCATGGACAGCACAAATTGGAGCTAATGGGTAGTTTTTTTTTGGGGGGGGGCACAAAAACATGACGTTGGGGGTGGATCTGGGTAGAGTTAAGAAGAGGAGTTGGTGGTGAATATTGTTAAAGTATATTCTATGACCATTCTCAAAGAATTAATAAAAAGGCTTATACTAAAAATAGCTTATGTTTTGCCTTTCAGATGGTGGCTATCCTTGTAAAACAAAACCAGGCATGTGCAATATGGACATGAATGGGTTTGCTTATGTCTATAAAACTTTATTTATGAAAGCAGCTAATAGCTGCTCTCAGCCAGCAGGCCTCAGTGTCCTGACCATGATTCTAGATTTCATTATGAAAACATGCATAGGAACATGTTCTAACTGTCCAGGACTTACTGGTCAGGTCACAGTCCTGAAAGGTACCCATGTAGCATGGCTTCATCACTTATGTTCCTGAGAGCTAATTATTTGGCCCAGTCATAACATTTAATAACCTTCTTCTGTGACTTCTGTGTGTCCCCTGCCCCCAAATGCAGTAAGTATACTCTGGGCGGGAAACAAAAGATGCAGCTACTGTCCTGTGTTTCCCTGGAAGCCTGTGGAGTGGCATTGCTTTTGCCAGGAGTGGTCCTTCCGAGAAAGCTGTCTCTGAACAAGTTTGGGCAACAATTTCATTGAGGATGAAAGAGTTACTTCTGTCAAATTCAACACGCACTCCAGTTTCATTATTTTAGGACATAAAATTGTTTAGTGATTAACTTTGTTTATACTTGGCAAAGCATCACTTCCTTTTCTGAGGAGGAAAAGAGACAAAAAAGCTCATAAAAAATTTTTCAAAAAGCTTTCTACTTCAAACAGCTCTTACAAAACTGCATTTGGATGAGTCAAGTGTGGGGGAGTCAAAACCATATGGATTCTTCCCCTTTTAAAATAAACACTGACTTTCAAATTGAAGGAAATTTTCTTACAAAAGTAGACTTTAGCTTCCATAGACTATAAATAGTGAAAAAAAAGCAACTTCCCGAAATTTGATAGACCCAAATCACAGCTGGGTTTCTCATTCTTAATAATTGTGTTTTCACTGTATATCATTTAAAAACAAACAGCTCTAGGAGTGGCCCACATTCGGCTATTTTTAAGGGCATGGAGATTTTCATTTATCTCTCAAGTAATTTTTTCCCAAATCTTGAATTTGAGATAAGTTGCATTGTTACATTCGAAAAGACATAGGGTTAACCACTTGCCAGTCATTGTATTTCAGAGTCAGCTTGAGGTTAGTCTGGACTTCATAAGTGGATCCTGTCACAAAAGGAAGGAGGGTTCAAGGAAGGAGACAGAGACAGATAGGGAAGAAGATGAATACAGAGGAGAAGAAGGAAGTATTTGGGTGACAGCAAAAGAGGAGGAAAGAACAAAGTAAGGAGAGAAGTCAGGAAGGAAAGAGGAAGGGAGGGAAGGAAAGAAGGAGGGAGGGAGGGAGGGGAGGAAGGAAGGAATGAAGGAGATGGAAAGTGAGCTATGTCTGTAAACTTATTGTTTAAGATTGATTGATATAAGACACATTGTTTAAGATTGTTTGTGTGCATGTATGTGAACCCTGTTGAATATCTGTGTACTGCTTTTGTATAGAAGACCATGGGAGTCAGAGGAAGGCATTAAATTTCCTGGAACTGGAGATACAGGGTGTTATGAGTGACCATGTGGGTGCTAGGAACTGAACCTTGAGTCCTTAATGAAAACAGCCAGTGCTTGCTTCTAATCACTGAATGATCACCCGGTCTCTGTCTGTACATACTTCTGATACAATGATAATTCCTGGTTAGATTATCATCTATTATTACATTTTATCTACATTTTCATTAATAATCTAAGCAATAAAAAATTAGCACCCTTATTTAGGTAGATTAAGTGACCTACTTGGATGGCTATGAATATTATCATCAAATAATGCAAACAAAATTTTCATAATCTCAGTCTTTAAACAAATCAAGTCAACTAGACTTCCATTTGTTCCTTAATTCCTTTGTTAACACCAGAAATTCTAAAATACAGAGGCATTTTCTTGAAAGGACCCAGATATAGCTGTCTCTTGTGAGACTATGCCAGGGCCTAGCAAACACAGAAGGGGATGCTCACAGTCAGCTATTGGATGGATCACAGGGCCCACAATGGAGGAGCTAGAGAAAGTAACCAAGGAGCTAAAGGGATCTGCAACCCTATAGGTGGAACAACAATATGAACTAACCAGTACCCCCCCCCCCCCCGGAGCTTGTGTCTCTAGCTGCATATGTATCAAAAGATGGCCTAGTCGGCCATCAGTGGAAAGAGAGGCCCATTGGTCATGCAAACTTTATATGCCTCATTACAGGGGAACGCCAGGGCCAAGAAGTGGGAGTAGGTGGGTGGGGGAGTGGGTGGAGGAGGGTGTGGGGGACTTTTGGGATAGCATTAGAAATGTAAATGAAATAAATACCTAAAAAAAGAAAGAAAGAAAGAAAGAAAGAAAGAAAGAAAGAAAGAAAGAAAGAAAGAAAGAAAGAAAGAAAGAGAAAGAAAGGCTCCTGAAATAGAAGCTGAAAGGTACTTTATGATAGATAGTTTGTATCATGAGGCAACAGTGATCTGAAAAGGGCCAATCCGTCTCATGACTGGGGCAAGGTTTCTTAGTAAAAGGACCATGTGTTATGGTCATAGAAAACTAGAAGATATTTTCCTTAAATAAAACAGAAATGCAGCATTCTATATAAAGAATAAAGTATGTATGAAAATTTGAGAGCACGTGGAGTGTCCCTATGCAGCAGAAATATATAGAGAAGGAAATAGAGATATAATGTAAGGTCAGGGCATACAGAGATCATTGCAAGAGCTAACTCATGCTTTTTTAAAAGGTATTGTTATATGTAGTGAAAGCAACAGTTTTGAGAACTGTTTTCAGAATCAGATTGTGGGGGTGGGATTAGGAGGATGGGAGAACTTACAAAGTAAGGTACTTGGTTATGATTCTCCACTGTACACTGCAAGTAGGATTTTCTCTGTCCAATCACAGTAGAGCAGTGGGAGGCTTGTGATTGGACAGGAGAAGGGAGGCAGAGCCAGGAGTTGAATCAGAGAGATAGGTCTGAGGAGGAGAGGGAGAAAAAGAACAGAAGTGGATGCTCACAGTCAGCTATTGGATGGATCACAGGGTCCCCAATGGAGGAGCTAGAGAAAGTACCCAAGGAGCTAAAGGGATCTGCAACCCTATAGGTAGAACAACATTATGAACTAACCAGTACCCTGGAGCTCCTGTCTCCAGCTACATATGTATCAAAAGATGGCCTAGTCGGCCATCACTGGAAAGAGAGGCCCATTGGACTTGTAAACTTTATATGCCCCAGTACAGTGGGTGGGTAGGGGAGTGGGGGGGAGGGTATGGGGGACTTTTGGATAGCATTGGAAATGTAAATGAGGAAAATACCTAATAAAAAGTATAAAAAAAGAAAGAGAAGCATAAAAAAATGGAGGACGACTTGGTGTTATCAAAAGGTTAAAATAATTGCGTTAAAGCTTTATGATTATCATTTGGCTCTGAAATTATTGTATTTGCATCTTGTAAATTATGTTATTATTGATACATAAATCTGACTAGCTTATTAAGCATTAAGAGACTTGATTCTACCAGGTAATTAGGTGTTGAGATGGTTAACCAGGGGTGCATGGGGCTTTGCATGAAAGTAAGAGGAACTCAGAGACTGTCCAAGTGATGGCCTGGTGGGAGCCCTGTGGCCTAGCAGGGCTGGGGACTTGGCGGGCAAGAGACTGAGCAAGTGAGATCACCTGGTGCATGGGCTAGCTCTGGATATTTTCCACAGCATACTCACATTAGCTACAGTTGGCAGGTGCAGCTTCCACACCTCACTTGAGAATGGGCTCTGCAACCAGGTGGGGGGCAAGCATGGTCTACCCACCTAGTGCTGATTCAGAGCCTTGTACCAGCATGAGTTTTTGAATAAATGAATAAAAAGGTGCATATTATGTTGAACTCATATAAACTGATGCAACAGCAAGTCCCAAACTAAGCTAAGAATCTATAAAATTCCAAGCAATGAAAGCCAAAGAAGCAAATTAGAAAATGGGTGTGGAGCTTTCCAAGGTAATTTACACTTACCTGGGTGGAGGAGAAGGAAGAGGTCTTTGGCTGGGTCAGAGGCTGTGTGTGGAAAGCGTTTGCTCATGCTCCTTGTCTTGTCCCAACTCAGGCTGGCCCTAGAGAGCTGAAAATTCCATAAAAAATAAAAGCCTACAGATCGGAGACTTATAACAATTTTCTTTTATAAATGAACTCTTTCATTTCCCATTCCTGTGAAAGATGGACCACAGCCTCTCATTAAGGATCCTCACAAGCAACAGGAGGCAGAGGCAGGAGTGCAGCTTCTTAACTTTGATCATCGGTACTCCTTAATGGATCCTCTCTGAGCCTGTTTCTACTTTAGTAAAATAGATATAAAATAGTAATGGACAGGAATGAAATTAGTCTTATACTAACATGGTTCTTAAAGAATATTTCTTCTTTTATTTCTATTTATTTGCCCTTGAGTTAGCTACTAGGTATCAGAGTATCTTCATCTTGAAATGCCTGGAACACATTTGCACAAACAGGCAAATCAGTGGAAATCTACATTCACCTTCTCACAGTCTAATTGTCAAAGAAATGTACTTCTCACTTCTCAGAAACCTACTGAACGCTACCCAAATTAAACAGCAATCTTTCAAGAGACTCCAGCTCCATACTCACAAGATTAAAATAATAGTTAAAAAGGGTGATTTAATTCCACATGGACATAAGCCGCTTAAGGTATATAGGGTAAGAGAGTAATTTGTAGCTCCCAGCTTCAAGCAGTGTTGTTATTGGCCAAAGAGCCCAGAGGTAGTGAATTACTAATCATGGCAAGGGGGCAGAGAGGGAGGAAGAAAGCAAGGTTGATTTCTCCTATCCCCACTGAATATTTCCTAGGTTGTAGGGTAGTTAAGACTATAATACATATACATGTGCATACATGCTCACAAGGGCACACATACACACACACACACACACACACACAGACCCTCTTCCCTAGAGATCAAATGAGTATTGTATACCTTCAGACCTCACACATTTTCTAGATTCTCTTTCATTTTCCCTAATGATATTGTTGAACATCTAATCTTCTCTTGGTGTCCATTTATTGGAAATATGAAATGGTGTAACAAAAGAGTCTTATGGGAATTATCTTTTACTGTAAAGATACTTACCTAGGTCTCTACCTTCTGAGATCAATGTTGTTAACCATCTCCAAATGCCAAAACTGATCCAGCATGGGTTGAATCTTGTCTTCAAGGTCTATTCATGGTGTCTTGTTCCTTCCTTTTACACCTATTCTGAGCCACAAATTCTCTCAAATTCTGAGCCACAGAAGCTTTGTCAATGTTTTGTCTTATATTTGGACTGGCATGTCATGATACCTGTCCCACACCTTGAGGACCATTTGAATGACTAACTTCGCCCTAAAGCACCTTTCTCTCAAGCCAGAGTGTTCCCATTCAACTGCTCAACCCATTACATGTGCCTCATCAAACTTGATAGTGATAGGCTGTGAGTTCTTTTAATGAAAGCCTAAGTCATTCAGATGAATGAGAGAGAGATGAAGTAAATTTTGGAAATAGGGCAATTGGGGTATACACTTCAAATCTACCACTTATTAGTTGTGTGGGTTGAGAAGAAAATGTACTTTCCCTGAGATTTGTAAAATGAAGATAACCTTACAGGACTGGATCATTATGAAAACCTAGTGAGAAAATTCATTTATTTTGCATGAATTTAAAAAAATGGAGCTTTGAGACAAGGATGCAACTTCCAGGATTCAATTAGTAATATCAGTATTGGCCAAGTGATGCTGGAGCCATCCATGGTACAATAACATTAGTCTCCAGCTTTGTAATCTGTATATGAGATTTTCAAAAGGCTAATCAGAAAAATTTGTTTCAGTCACAAAGAATGGCAGTAAGAAATAAAGGCTAATAAGTTTGTAGTTGTCATGTGTTGCATGTAGTTTTAAAAGTCATGCTACCCATATCTTCAAGGCTTTTCCCCACTTTCTCCTCTATAAGTTTCAGTGTCTCTGGTTTTATGTGAAGTTCCTTGATCCACTTAGATTTGACCTTAGTACAAGGAGATAAGTATGGATCGATTCGCATTCTTCTACATGATAACAACCAGTTGTGCCAGCACCATTTGTTGAAAATGCTGTCTTTCTTCCACTGGATGGTTTTAGCTCCCTTGTCGAAGATCAAGTGACCATAGGTGTGTGGGTTCATTTCTGGGTCTTCAATTCTATTCCATTGGTCTACTTGTCTGTCAGTATACCAGTACCATGCAGTTTTTATCACAATTGCTCTGTAGTAAAGCTTTAGGTCCGGCATGGTGATTCCACCAGAGGTTCTTTTATCCTTGAGAAGAGTTTTTGCTATCCTCGGTTTTTTGTTATTCCAGATGAATTTGCAAATTTCTCCTTCTAATTCGTTGAAGAATTGAGTTGGAATTTTGATGGGGATTGCATTGAATCTGTAGATTGCTTTTGGCAAGATAGTCATTTTTACAATGTTGATCCTGCCAATCCATGAGCATGGGAGATCTTTCCATCTTCTGAGATCTTCTTTAATTTCTTTCTTCAGAGACTTGAAGTTTTTAATCATACAGATCTTTCACTTCCTTAGTTAGAGTCACGCCGATATATTTTATATTATTTGTGACTATTGAGAAGGGTGTTGTTTCCCTAATTTCTTTCTCAGCCTGTTTATTCTTTGTGTAGAGAAAGGCCATTGACTTGTTTGAGTTAATTTTATATCCAGCTACTTCACTGAAGCTGTTTATCAGGTTTAGGAGTTCTCTGGTGGAATTTTTAGGGTCCATTCACAAAGGAACTCACACAATATGTACTCACTGATAAGTGGATATTAGCCCAAAACCTAGGATACCCAAGATATAAGATACAATTTCCTAAACACATGAAACTCAAGAAAAATGAAGACTGAAGTGTGGACACTATGCCCCTCCTTAGAAGTGGGAACAAAACACCCATGGAAGGAGTTACAGAGAAAAAGTTTGGAGCTGAGATGAAAGGATGGACCATGTAGAGACTGCCATATCCAGGGATCCACCCCATAATCAGCATCCAAACGCTGACACCATTGCATACACTAGCAAGATTTTGCTGAAAGGACCCAGATGTAGCTGTCTCTTGTGAGACAATGCTGGGGCCTAGCAAACACAGAAGTGGATGCTCACAGTCAGCTAATGGATGGATCACAGGGATCCCAATGGAGGAGCTAGAGAAAGTACTCAAGGAGCTAAAGGGATCTGCAACCCTATAGGTGGAACAACATTATGAACTAACCAGTACCCCGGAGCTCTTGACTCTAGCTGCATATGTATCAAAAGATGGCCTAGTCGGCCATCAGTGGAAAGAGAGGCCCATTGGTCATGCAAACTTTATATGCCCCAGTACAGGGGAACGCCAGGGCCAAAAAGGGGGAGTGGGTGGGTAGGGGAGTGGGGGTGGGTGGGCATGGGGGACTTTTGGTATAGCATTGGAAATGTAAATGAGCTAAATACCTAATAAAAAATGGAAAAAAAAAAGTCATGCTACCACCTTTCCCAAGAGCTACAACCGACTGAGCTCTGGTCTCTCCTGACTTTCTTTTCCTCCTCCCTGCTTAGCTCCACCAAGCTGCCAGCTCTGATCCGGCTTCTCTTTCCTACCTGCCTTTATGCTTGGAGGGGTTGCATTACCAGCCCCACCAGAGACCTTTGGATCCAAGGATAAAAAAATACACACACTCAGATTTATGATTTAGAACTCATCTGCTAGATCAATTGCTGGGCACAAATACCTCCCACCTGGAAATGCATGCCTTTAACAATTTATTATCCTGGTCTCTTTTCCTGCCCTAAACTCAGTGGTCTGTTCCAAATCAGCCCCTGACATACAGAGCTGCAGGTCCTGGCTGCCCCGAGATCTTACATGACTGCTGCATGCTTTCCCTTCCAAGGCATGGCAGCAAAGTTCCTCTCTTTCCCTGCATCTCCCTTTTCCTTCTGGGACCCAGAAGTCCCATCTGTGCCTTCTGTCCAGCAATTGGCTCTAGGCCTTCTTTATTGACAGAATCAAGAACCAATTAGGGAACCAGACCTTAGTATCAGCGCCTCCCCCTACAGTCATGAATTATAAGATTAAACCAAATGTGAAGGTTCTTGTACATAGTCCCAGCACACACACACACACACACACACACACACACACACACACACACACACACACACACACACAGAGAGAGAGAGAGAGAGAGAGAGAGAGAGAGACGAGACACAGAGACACAGAGAGAGATACAGAGAGAGACACAGAGAGAAAGACAGACAGAGACAGAGACAGACAGAGTCAGGAAAAGGTGGGCAGGAAGCTAGGTAGATACATGATAGATAGATGTTAGACAGATAGGCAAATTGTCCATGTACATCTTATTGTAAGTACATCTTATTGCAAGTAGCTGGCTCAGAATGGTGCCAGCTAGGCAAGTTCAAAATCAGCATGGAAGGCTGGAAATGCCCACGCAAGCGCTGAAGCCACAGCCCCTGGATAGAATTCCTTTTTATAGGGAAAGCATTTGATGGCTTCGATTAGGTCCACCCAACTTATTGAGAGTAACTCCTTTACATACAACCAACTGAGTGCCCATGTTAATCATATTTACAAAAATACCTCTGCAGCCATACCAAGATTAGCGTCTCATCCAATAACTGTTCTGTGGACAATCTAGGTTAAACCAAAAAACTGATCATCATGTTCCATTAAACAGTATATTTTTTAAACCAATAAGTGTGTTTATTCTTTTGAAGATCTAGTCATAGAAACCTCTTTACCATAAAGTTCTCCCAGGACTTTTAGATCATCTTTCCAAGCAAACTAACAGTAGATAAGCATTTATAAAGGAAGATATTTTATTTTCCTGATATATTGTAACATTCAATTCTATGATAGGTGAACATACTGAATACTTCCAGGCCATCCATTGCAGTGAAGTACACAGAAAATCGCAGGAAGAATTTTATTGTTCTATAATACCCAGCAAGCAGTATAATTATCGAACATCTTAAATGATTAATAGGAAAAACTCTATTTCCTTCAGTTTTGTACCGCATATTTTTTATTCTAGAGAAATATGTTTTTAATATTCATTTAATATTGATTAAATACCCAAGCCTTCCACATTAAAACTAAATTGAAAGCATGCTTTTTGCAAGTGAATATTAAGCAATCTGTCAGTGAGGAAAACCCAAGTTAAAGAATCAATGCAGAAAGTTTTTAAAATAAAGCAAATGCAGAATGAATTCACTACCCCAACTTTATTTATCAAGAAGAAATAGTCTTGTGGTTTCTTTTCTTCACACAAAAGGGTAATCTTAACTGGTGCCTACTTGCTCCCCTTCTCTTTAACAAAATGTGGAGTCTGACATTCCAGTCTTCTGCATTATCCAGACACAGGGTCATGAATGTGGTCTCCTGGTACCTCTTGCTGATGTTTCCCCTGAGAGACACTAAGAATCACTTTTTGTAGGTCGCCATAGAGATGCCAAAATCAGATTCCATATTGATCATGGAATGTAAAATGTCCCCTAGACTTGATGCTGTTTACTATTGATTAAGTGTCTCTGTCAAGTTGACCGAACGATGATGCTCTCCCTGGAAATGGCACCAGTCTTCTTCCAGTTTCATGAACTCATTTTATTCCACAGCTGAAGCTTTTGTTAGTGATGTGTTCCAGCTTTCTGCCTCAGGAACCCTATGCAGACTACTTGATCATCTAGAGCACACTGGCTGTTTCTGATTCTTGCTTTTGTGAGGTCCCTTCTCACTCAGCCACAAAATGTAAGGTTTGAACAATTCCATATACTTTAGAGTCATTCCTCCCTTTAAGATGGTTTTCCATTCTAGCACCATTCTGAGCCCTGCTTTCCACCTTAAAATCGTTTTAAAACCTTTAAGTTATATGTACTATTGTTAGCTACTAAGAAGAAGACAGAAAATTGTTTTTCTAGTTCTAATCCCACCAAGCATTTTTTCACATTTTGAGTAGGGGATAAATTCAGAAAAATAAACTTGATACTGCAACTATAAAATCTGATGTAAAGATCTATGACTTCAGAGTGACTATTCTAAGTAATTTTGTGTACATAATCTTCAGATGATAATGAATAACGATTAATATTTTAAAGCAATGAAAAGATGTTATAGAATTTTGGTGTTTTCTTCTCTTCTGTCCTTCCTTCCTTCCTCCTTTCTTTCCTTCCTCTCTCTCCTTCTTTCTTTCTTTCTTTCTTTCTTTCTTTCTTTCTTTCTTTCTTTCTTTCTTTCTTTCTTTCTTTCTCTCTCCCTTCCTTCCTTCCTTCCTTCCTTCCTTCCTTCCTTCCTTCCTTCCTTCCTTCCTTCCTTTCTCTCTCTCTCTCTCTCTCCCTCCCTCCCTCCCTCCCTCCCTCCCTCCCTCCCTCTCTCTCTCTCTCTTTCTCTCTCTTTCTTTCTTTCTTTCTTTCTTTCTCCCTTCCTTCCTTCCTTCTCTCTCTCTCTCTCTCTTTCTTTCTTTCTTTCTTTCTTTCTTTCTTTCTTTCTTTCTCCCTTCCTTCCTTCCTTCTCTCTCTCTCTCTCTCTCTCTCTCTCTCTCTCTCTCTCTCTCTCTCTCTCTCTCCCTCCCTCCCTCCCTCCCTTTTTCTTTCTTTCTTTCTTTCTTTCTTTCTTTCTTTCTTTCTTTCTTTCTTTCTTTCTTTCTTTCTTTCTTTCTCTCTTTCTGTGTATCAGTGTCTGTATGTCTATGGACAACAATTATGCATGGTCTTTGTAGACCAGAAATGGGCATCAGATATCCTGGAACTACAATTACATATGTTTTTGCGCTGTGCTTGGATGTTTGGGGTTGAACCCAGGTTCCTGCAATCAGTGATTTTAACCACTCAACCATCAATTTGGCACCAAACACTGCAACCTTTAAAACAATAAATTTCAGATGACAAGTTATATTGTCATGGTAAAGCCATGGTAGAGCTCCAAGCAAGAAGAATCCTTTACTGAGCTGTCATTCTGAGATGACATGTATTAAGATCCAGAGACTAAGAATCCATCAATTAATTATTGTATTATCATTCTCAAGGTATAATGAACACTTCTAATATTTATTATTTGACATTATTAGTTCATTTTACTTCTAAGTTATATTTATTAGTTAGACCCATATCTGATTGGAGGAGTCTGGTCATTTAAATACTTATAGAGATATACTAATGAAATATTTTAATCTACCTTCTGCATGAACCACAGGCACCCTGCAGGGTGTAAGAAAGAAACCTCATGATTCTGTTTTTTAAATTTGTTTTCAAGTGATGGTAACCTTGCATCCCACAGAAGCTATCCTAGTTCTGTTTGAGAGACTTCTCTTTTATTTAAATAGGTCAATTTTAAGAATTAATGCTAAAATTAGTAATGCAAAGATGACTAAGACATATAAAGAAGAGTTAGAGGGGGAATGCAAATACTGTTGTCAATGGGAAGATGTTTCCCTTTGGAGAGCCCTGATTAAGAAGTAGGAGGCTATCATCTTGAAATACAATTGTGAAGTTCTAAGCTCTCAGAGTCAATTGATTGTCAAAACTTACTCTAAAGTGCCAGAAATGAGTGGCCGAACTTTCTTTATACCACATGAAAAGAATATTCTGATTCCTTGCTGTATACATTTATATGATTACTGGGCACCTCCCTAGACATGTTCTGCTGCCAGAGTCCTATACTACCTTTGTAAATTAAGAACTTTGAAGCACATTTGATAGAGAATCTTTTATGAAGGATTATAGATACATATTCTTCTCTTGCAATTATGCTAAACTTCAGGATATATAAAATACTCCCTGTAAATATAACTATCAATATCCCATGCATCTTTACTTATTTAGGCTGCATTAGAAAAGAAGAATAATAATCCTCATACTTTGTTTGGTAATACTAAACAAACAAACAACAGCAATAAAATAAACCTCAAAACCTTGGGCATGATTAAATTTTTACAATAGGTTGTTTGTTCTTTGGATGCCCAGTTGTTCTTTTTAATTCTGTACATATTTTAGATTGTAGCCCTCTATTGGATATGAA
Organism: Mus musculus; assembly: GCF_000001635.26. Lineage (NCBI taxonomy): Eukaryota > Metazoa > Chordata > Mammalia > Rodentia > Muridae > Mus > Mus musculus. The sequence goes on along the minus strand of NC_000076.6, from coordinate 97,271,704 downwards.
GTTGATAAAACTACTTTTCCAGGCTTTTGTCATTTTGAATGATGGTGTCCTTTACCAAACAGAAGCTTTTTAGTTTTGTGAGGTCCGATTTATATTCTTTGTGCTTGTGTAATGGGTGCTTGGTTCGGAAAGACTTTTGCTGTGGATTCAAGATAATTCTCTACTTTTTCTTCTATCCATTTCAGTGTATCTGGCCTTCTGTAGAGGTCTTTGGTGCAAATCTCCAAGATTTTTGGGACTATTCTGGAAGGTTTTTGTCCCCTGATTTCTTCCTCAGTCTATTTGTCATTTGTATAGAGGAGAGCTACTGAGTTTTGTGTTTTAATTTCATTTCTTGCTAGTTTGCTAAAAAGAGTTTATCACTTAAGTATACTATCATGTTATCTCCAAATAGTGATATTTTGACTTTTTCTTTTCCATTTTGTATCCCTTTTACCTCTTTTTGTTGTCTAATTGTTCTGGCTAGAACTTTGAGTACTATATTGAGTAGATAGAGAGAAAATGGGCAACCTTGTCTAATCCCTGATTTTAGTGGGATTGATTAAAATTTCTCTCTATTTAGTTTGATGTTGGCTACAGGTTTGCTGTATATTGATTTTACTATGTTTAGGTATGGACCTTGAATTCCTGATCATTCCAAGACCTTTAACATGAAGGGACGTTGAATTTTTCAAATGGGTTTTCAGCATCTATGATAGTATACTTAAGTGCCCCCAAAAATTCCACCAGAGAACTCCTACAGCTGATAAAAATCTTCAGGAAAGTGGCTACAAATCAGTAGCCTTCCTTTACTCAAAAGATAAATGGACTGAGAAATAAATTAGGGAAATAACACCCTTCACAATAGTCACAAATAATATAAAATATCTTGGTGTGACTCTAACTAAGCAAATGAAAGATCTGTATGACAAGAACTTCAAATTTCTGAAGAAAGAAATAATAGAAGACCTCAGAAGATGGAAAGATCTCCCATGGTCATGGATTGGCAGGATAAGTATAGTAAAAATGGCCACCTTGCCAAAAGCAATCTACAGATTCAATGTAATCCCCCATCAAAATTCCAACTCAATTTTTCATAGAGTTGGGAAGAGCAATTTGCAAATTCATTTGGAATAACAAAAACCCAGGATATCAAAAAATATTCTCAACAATAAAAAAACTTCTGAGGGAAACACCATACCTGATCTCAAGTGGTACTTCAAAGCAATAATGATAGAAACTGCATGGTATTGGTACAGAGACAGGCAGGTAGATCAATGGAATAGAATTGAAGACCCAGACACTGTCAATAGGACAAAATGACAACCAACAGATTGGGAAAAGATCTTTACCAATCCCACATTCTATAGGAGGATAATATCCAAAATATACTAAGAACTCAAGAAGTTAGACTCCAGAGTACCAAATAAACTGAGGAATATCGATTGGCACAGAAGCACCCAAAGAAATGTTCAATATTCTTAGACATCAGGGAAATGTAAATCAAAACAACCGTGAGATTCCACCTCATATCTGTAGAATTGCTAAGATAAAAAATGTGGGATAGCAGATGCTTGCAAGGATATGGAGAAAGAAGAACACTCCTCCATTGATGGTGGGATTGCAAGCTGGCACAACCACACTGGAAATCAGTCTGGTCATTCCTCAGAAAATTGGACCTGCTATACCACTCCTGGGTATATAGCCATGATCCAACATTTAATAAGGACACATGCTCCACTATGTTCATAGCAGCCATATTTATAATACCCAGAACCTGGAAACAACACAGATGTCCCTCAACAGAGGAATGGATACAGAAAATGTGGTACATTCACACAATGGAGTACTACTCAGCAAAAAATGACTTCAAGAAGTTCGCAAGACAATTGGATGGAACTAGAAAATATCATCCTGATATAGCTGTCTCTTGTGAGGCGATGCCAGTGCCTGGCAAACACAGAAGTGGATGCTCACAGTCAGCTATTGGATGGAACACAGGGCCCTCAATGGAGGAGCTAGAAAAAGTACTCAAGGAGCTAATGGGGTCTGTAACCCTATAGGTAGAACAACAATATGAACTAACCAGTAACCCCCGGAGCTCGTGTCTAGCTGCATATGTATTAGAAGATGGCCTAGTCAGCCATCAGTGGAAAGAGAGGCCCATTGGTCTTGCAAACTTTATATGACTCAGTACAGGGGAATGCCAGGGCCAAGAAATGGGAGTGGGTGGATAGGGGAGTGGGGGGGGGGATGGTATGGGGGACTTTTGGGATAGCATTGGAAATGTAAATGAAGAAAATACCTAATTAAAATAAAATTTAAAAAAATAAAAGAAAAAATGATCCAGAATGAGGTAACCCAGTCACAAAAGAACACACATTGTATGTACTAACTGATAAGTGGTTATTAGGCAAAAAGCTTCGAATACCCACGATACAATTCACAGACAATATGAAGCTCAAGAAGAAGGAAGAAGTGTGGATGTTTCAGTCCTTCTTAGAAAGGGGAACAAAATAATTACAGGAGGTAAAGGGTGGGAGGGACTTTGGAGGAAGAGAGGAGTGGGAGGTTGAAAATAGGTCAGAATCAGATATGGGAGGAGGTGGGGGTGATATACAGAGGACCAGGAAACTGATCAGAGTTGTGCAGCAATGGGGGATGGGGAATTGAGGGCAACCACCAGAATGTCCTGGGTGCCAGGAAAACAAGAGGCTCCCAGAACCCAACAGGAATGACATTAGCTGAATTACCCAGCAAAGGGGAGGGAGAACCTGTAGAAACCATATCCATGGGTTAGGCATGGCCCCCAGTTGAGAGATGGAGCTAGAACTCATCTGGGTTCAAAATTTTAACCCAGAATTGCTCCTGGAAATATGGGGGCAAGGATTGGAGAAGAGACTCAAAGAAAGTCCAGAGACTGCCCCACCTGGGGACCCATCCCACATGAAGACACCAAACCCAGACACTATTGTTGAAGCTAAGAAGTGCTTGCTGATAGGAGCCTGATATCACTGTCTCCTGAGAGGCTCTGTCAGAGCCTGAACAATACAGATGTTGCTGCTTCTAGCCAACCATCAAACTGAGCATGGGGACCCCACTGGAGGAGTTAGGGGAAAGACTGAATTTGCTGAAAGGATTTGCAGCCCCATTAGAAGAACAACAATATCAACCAACAAGATCTCCCCCCTCCAACTTCCAGGAACTAAACCACTTACCAAAGAGTACACATGGAGGGACCCATAGCTCCAGCTGCATGTGTAGCAGAGAATGGCCTTATCCCACTTCAGGCGAAGGGGAGGATCTTGGTCCTATGAAGGCTCAATGCTCCAGTGTAGGGGAATGCTAGGGAAGTAAGGAGGGAGTGGGTGAGTGGGTGGGAGAGCACTGTCATAGAAGCAGGGGCAGGTGGAAGGAATAGCGATTTTTGGAGGGGAAACTAGCAAAGTGGATACATTTGAAATGTAAATAAATAAAATATCCCCATTCTAAGAAGGAATGAAGTATCCACACTTTCGTTTTCTTCCTTCTTCTTGAGTTTCATGTGTTATTCAAATTGTATCCTGGGTATTCTAAGTTTCTGGGCTAATAGCCACTTATCAGTGAGTGCATATCATGTATGTTCTTTTTTAGAATGGGGAACAAAATACCCATGGAAGGAGTTACAGAGACAAAGTTCAGAGCTGAGAAGGAAAGAAGGACCATGCAGACACTGCCCCACCCAGAGATCCATCCCATAAACAACCACCAAACCCTGCCACTACTGTGTATGCTAGCAAAATTTTGCTGACAGAACACTGATATGGCTGTCTCTTGTGAGGCTATGCCAGTGCCTGGCGAATACAAAAGTGGATGCTCACAGTCATCTATTGGATGGAACACAGGGCCCCCAATGAAGTAGCTAGAGAAAGTACGCAAGGCGCTAAATGGAGTCTGCAACCTTATAGGAGGAACAACAATATGAACTAACCAGTACCGCCCAGAGCTTGTGTCTCTAGCTGCATATGTAGCAGAGGATGGCCTAGTAGGCCATCAATGGGAGGAGAGGTCCTAGGTCTTGCAAAGATTATATGCCCCAGTACAGGGGAATTCCAGGGCGAGGAAGCAGGAGTGGGTGGGTTGGGGAGCAGGGCGGGGGAAGGGAATAGGGGACTTTCGGGATAGCATCTGAAATGTAAATGAAGAAAATATCCAATAAATAAATAAATAAATAAATAAATAAATCCAATAAAAGTGTTTATGAGCTTTTGAAGTTTCCTGGTGGAGTTTTTAGAGACATTTACTTATACAATTATCATCTGTAAATAAAGATTCGTTGACTTCTTCACTCCTTTCTTTCTTATTTGTACTCTCTTATTCCACTCACAAAGGCTTCAAGTATATTGTGCTCTCCCTCCCTCCCTCTCTAGATAGATAGATAGATAGATAGATAGATAGATAGATGGATATCATGTTGATGAAGAGGATGATGTGTGGTAAGGGGAGAAAACACCCACTGCTGATGGGAATGCAAACTTATACAACCACTGTAGAAATCAGTGTAGTGATTCATCAGCACACTGGGAATATGTCTACCTCAAGATCTAGCTAGGCCACTCTCAGCCACATACCCACAGCGCTCCATACCCTATGACAGAGGAACTTGCCCAACAATATTCATTTCTGTCTACTTATAGAAGCCAGAAATTGGAAAATATCTTAGCTGCTTCCCAACAGAAGAATGAGTAAAGGAAATGTAGTACATTTGTACCATGGCATATCATTCAGCCATTAGAAAGTGCAATCACGAAATTTGCCAGAACATGCATGGAACAAGAAAACAAAAATCCTACGATCGTATGATCCTACATGATGTATTCTAGAGCCCAAAGACAAATATGGTATGTATTCGCTTATGCATGGATGTTAGCTGGTTTTGGATAACCAGGCCACAGTCTATATAATCACCGAAGTCAGCTATAGTGTAAGGGATTAGAGGTAAGAATGGAGCTCTCTAGGAAGGGGAATAGAATAGATCATTATGGATAGACGGTGGGTTGGGGAACACAAAGCAGAAGGATCAAATGGGAAGTGTGAGTGAATTGAGGACACTGGAGGGAATACATAGAGTGACAGCTAAAAGGCTAAGGCCATTGGAAGGGTTGCATGGAGACCTAAAGCAGTAAAGTGTCCTAAAAACAATATATGCTATGGAAATCATCTATTGATTAAAATAGAAAGGAAACAAAAATAAAATATTTTTAAAAGAAAAAAAAAGCCTCCTAAAGTTATTTTAAAATAAGTCTCCCCATATGTTTGTAGTTGGGGCTGTCTGTGTTTTTCAAAGCAGTGGTTTTCCATCCATGACTTGTGCGTATGTGTGTGTTCTTTCTCTTCTACATACAATACAAAGAGCCCATTGGGGAGCATGCATGGGATAGAGGAACAAGTAGAGAGCCATCATTTCAAAGGGAAGATTTAAGGGTTAGACTAAGCAGCACAAATGCAAAATGAAACGCTGCCTGTCATTTTCGTATCTGGCACATAGCCAAGCCCCTCCTTCGTTCTTAGCTGGGTCTGGAGTTAAATCAGTTCCTTATGTGCCCAGTATGTTCAGGCCCTCTGCTCATCCTGCCCAGACACATAATGAATAATAAACAGTGCACTAATTCTGGCCAGAATAATACACCAGTATTCACAGATGACAACGAAACCCCTCAGCTTGCACAGACGCTTCATTTAAAGAAATGGGAAAGGGGTTGTGTTCTTTTTCATATTTTGGCTTACCTGACCTATGACCTGCAAATGTGGGTTCTTAGTGTGAGCGTGGTGCAAACACTGAGTTGTGTCTTCTTATTCGGTCATGGGACGATGAAAACAAGCAAACAAAATTGCCTGAATCTCTTAAAATAAGCAATGTGTGAGTGTGTGTGTGTGTGTGTGTGTGTGTGTGTGTGTGGTACTGAAATTAACATCTCTAAATGAACATTCTTTCAGAGATGAAAATGCCTTTGAGGGAAAAAAGTTTAACAAACTTTGATAACATTAAATAGACTATAATCTTAAACTCCAACCCTAAATTCACTATGTGATTTCTGTGTAGCTCTCTGAACATTAACCCTATATAAGTTATGTAACAAAATATTATTAGATATTTTCTTTATGTATATTTCAAATGTTACCCCTTTCCTGCTTTCCCCTCTGAAAACCCCCTATCTCCAACTCCGTCCCCTGCTCACCAACTCACCCACTCCTGCATCCTGGTCCTGGCATTCCGCTACACTGGGGCATTGAGCCTTCACAGGACCAAGGGCCTCTCCTCCCATTGATAACTGACAAAGCAATCCTCTGCTACATATGTGGCTGGTGCCATTGATCCCTCCATGTGTACTCTTCGGTTGGTGTTTTAGTCCCTGGGAATTCTGGGGGTACTGGTTGGTTGATATTGTTGTTCTTCCTATGGGGCTGCAAACCCCTTAAAGTCCGTGTGTTAACAAAATATTCTTACTTTGAAGTCATCAAGTGGTCTTCTGAGAAATTTTCTATATATCTCTGCCATTTTGGGGTTTAAAATATACACACAGATCAAATACATTTAGAGTACGTATATACTGGAAATGAGATATGCTATGTAGTCCCTGTTTGCATTTGTTATTTTTGTCTCTGCTTCTTTATCTCTTTGTGTCTCTCTCTGCATTTGAGTGATATGCCGTGTGTGTGTGTGTGTGTGTGTTCTGACTTTTCTAGCCCTTGGAGGAAAAAAGATGCCCTTACAGATGTGAGCATATGTAGCTTTCATAGATTCTTAAAGAATTACATACTTGAAAACAGGAATTTAAATTGTAGATATCACATTCTCAGAGGTAATTTTGAAGACCAGTTTTTATGAAGGCTTAATTCTTAATGGTTTGGGGAGGTCCACTGACATTTGATTTCAGCTCAATATTTTAACAGTAATAGCTATTAAAACATATTCAAATATTCTGCCTACTAAATCTTAATACATTCTAGACCACTAGCACATTGACTTTTGCTGCCAGGCTAATTTATTTTTGTGCACAAATTTAACATAAAATCGTTCTTACCATCTCTGAAACGATATTTGAATTTAAGAGCATGTGTCAATAATGAAAATGGTTTTTAGCTCAGTGCTGGCCCTGGTTTTTGTTGTTTTATATCTCATATCCATGCATGCTTGCACACAGACACTGTAATACCCTCCTATTTGTCTGCACTACACTATTTCATGGATTTGATTGTTTTGTGTGCGTGCATTGCTATTGTTTAAAAAGAACTTATTTTAGAAGTTGCACTTATGGTCATGCTAACATTAACTGACAAGTGCTCAGGTGTAGGGTTTGGGAAATTGCTTCCTCTCTTACTAGTTTGTTACTTTGGTAACAAACAAGACTCAAAATTTCTTCATTCGAAAACTGAAACTCATAATCCTAGAGTAACATTAGGACACTGAATTCACGCTGGCATGCTAAGCTTATACTGTCTTCAGTAAATGATGTTTTCATTATAAAAAGATTTGAAAGTACTAAAACTTGCTAAAGTATTTTATAAACAAATTTATAAAATTTTGTTGCTCTATAGTAGGACTTTAAAAAGATCCATCCTAGTTTTAAAGTGTGTGTGTGTGTGTGTGTGTGTGTGTGTGTGTGCGTGCACACCTGTGTGAGCAGGACTATGCACACAAGTGTGCACATCCTCTCAGAGGCCAGAAGAAGGCAATAAATCCTATAGCTGAAGTCACCAGTAGCTGTGTGATGCCTGATGCGGGTGCTGGGATTCAAACTTGCATCTCAGGCAGTATCAGCAAGCATTCTCAATGGTTGAGCCCTTTCTCCAGCCCCATACTATGCCCTATTTGTTTGTTTAATTTAGAATTAAATTGCTTCAGGTTCTCAAAACTTTTATACAAATAGATATGGGATAGTTAAGAGATGAGTTACACTATAAATAATTGACGATCAATTATAATTTGCATTTTCTCAACATCTTTAAATCTAGTGTCTCAGTTTTCAGATGGCATTAAGCTTTTCTAAATAGTGAAATGCCAAGCAGAGGTGGGGGGGGCAGGGAAGAGGAAGCCCACTGATACTGTCAGTGGGTGAAAAGGACTTGGAATTGCTCCAGCATAGATGGCAACTGACTGAAGTGAAAAAAAATCAGAGATTCTGTAAAATGCTACTTCTAGCCACTCCTCCCCAAGGAGTCACAACTGTAACCTGTAACTTTGCTGGGAGGTTCCCCAAGGGAGTATGTTCCCAGCAGAGGTCATAATCACGACTTTGACTTATGTCTTAAGTCCTGCCAGAGACACACATGCTGAAAAGCTGGATGTCAGTCTGCTGTTCTTCTGGGAGCCAGTACCAACTAAGGAGTTGCTCTATTTTGGATGAAGCTGCCTCACTCGGGGCATGCCTTTGATAAGGATAGCAGGATCCTTTCTTTGCTGCTCTTTTTACCCAGAAATGAAATAAACAAATCTCTTTTTGCAAGCCTACCTCTCGGAATTGTACTGCCACAAGTCCAGTGACAGCATTTGATGACAGGACAGTGGCACTCAAGACACTGTGAATTCTAGCTCCTACTCTAGGTTTTTCCACATTCCTTTATTCTGGTTTATAATCTGAATTTATTGTGTTCCCTTCCAATTTGAAATTTGATGGGTAAACTTCTCTACATCTGAGGTTTTCCACTTTTGTGTATTGTCAAGGATCAGTCAGAATAACCAGTAATAACATTTTCCATTATGACAGGTGATTTTTATATTTTATCTTTTGCAAATTCCAAGTGATGAGATCCAAACTGAGATGAGAAGGAATTAACCTCGAGGTCGGGCTGATGCAAATCAGAACATTCTACTTAGAGACAGATGGCCCAAGTGTCTTATTTATTTTGATTCTAACAATCTCTGAATATTCTCCGTTATAGCAAATGAATGGAGCCCAGGTGGAGCTAACTGCTCATATTGATTAAAAACATGTGGCTTTTATCTGAAACTGTCATACTGTGAGGATAAAAGGTAACTATTGCCCATCATAAAATACCCCCAGGGATGTTTTATCAAGACATGGAATGCCTGGAGTTTTAACCTTTGCACGGATAAAATTTACATACAAATTCTCCATGGACCTTCTAGAAAGATCTCTCAATTGTCAGAATTATACCAGAGGTGGCTTTTGTTCTCCACTGCCTGATGCAACGATTGTAAATATAACTGTATACTTGAGGGCAAAGAATGTCAGCAGTCACACTCCAAGAATGGCATCAACAAAATTCAGTAAGAATACTAAATATAGTGCTGGCTTTGAGGGGGTTGTGCCCCCTTGTTTTTCTTAAGTTATTTCTATACGTGACTCTAGTGCCTATTTTCAAAAATATGCACCCATTTTTTTCACATTAGAAGCTCAACATATTTCATACACTATGCAAAGCCTTTGGATCACCATCAAACAGTGAGAAATAGTTTTTTTTTTTTTTTTTTGGATGAGGAAAGAAAAAGGATTCTAAAGGTCAGTACAAAGAGCAGCCCAACCATAGCAAGTGGAGCGATCTGTTCCACCACACTGGGGACTTTCAAAGTGTTGCATCTGATATTTGCATGATGTAGTAGTAGTTTGTGGCATCGGTTGTCTCTCTGATGTTTGCACTTTGTGTTAAGCTTATAAGTACGGAACTTGTCAAAGGAAATTAAAGCTAGCTCTGTGTTACGAAGGGATTTAATTACTTAGTGTTTGAAGCCAAACCCATGCATATAAAATGCAAGCACATTTAGGGATAGCATAGTTTATTTAAAATAAAAATATTTAGCTATGATCTAACAGAATAGTCTATATAATACACATAGTATGCTTTGTTAATTGCTCATTTGGGGATAAAAATAATCCCAAGTAATCCGAACTTTACATCCATCTTTCAGGAGAGAGTTTCTCCTTTTGGGATTGTTTGAAAAAGTTTCATGTGTCCTTTGGATTGGGCTCTCTTGTGTTATGTATTCAATGCAGAAATAATTAAGAGAATCAGAGACGGTCAGACACTGATTTCCCAACACAGGACTATGATCACTACTATAGCTGAGATATTTTATTTCATTTTATGTTAGCACAAACTATAATTATGCACATTTGAATAAAGATATATAATATATATTATATAGCACATTGGAAAATATATGATGTGTAACTGCAAATAAGAGGTAATAGTATTTCACATGTCAAGCTTGAAAAGCAAACATGTGGCTGAAGTCCACACACACACACACTCTGTGTGTGTGTGTGTGTGTGTGTGTGTGTGTGTGTGTGTGTGAGAGAGAGAGAGAGAGAGAGAGAGAGAGAGAGAGAGAGAGACTGACTGAAGAAGAATCACACAATAAGCTAGAATGAAGCTTTAGCCCCAGATGTAGATGAACCAACTGATATGTGTGAAGGTACCATTTCTGTTTAGGATGGAGATGGGAGAGGAGGAATAGAGGGAGTTATAGGTGAGAGACTCATGAGCCCTGACTTCCTTGTGCTCTCTCATCCTCCCTGTGCCTCCCTTTTTTCATCCACACCAGACATCCCTGTAAGCTGCAATGCTTGCCTACTGTCTCTTAGACATCTGCCATGTGGGAATTCTGTCCAAACTCAAGCTTAAAAGTGACATTAGCCACAAAGACTTCCGAATCCCTAGATGCATGTTCCATATCACCTCTAAACTCTTTTAAACTATGTAAGTCACTTAGTCATATACTAGATCTACAATACAAAACACTTTTATGTTCACATACTAGTGCATACTATTTTTGCCAAAAGCTTTTTAAGTCAATTATTCTAATTTTAGATATTGTAAAATTGCCCTAGATATGTTAATAAGCTGTTGAAAGTGACATACCTAGGAAATAATGGATTTCAATTATAATCAACATCTATATTATTTTATTTTGTTTTTGTATGGAATTATATATCTTTTAAAGCAGTATTTATTTGAATTGCATGTGTAGTAGAGTTTTCCATGAATGTATGTTTGCACATTACATACATGCCCAGTGACTGAGGAAGTTAGAAGAGAGCCTTGGCTCTCCTGAATCTAGAATTACAGATGGTTATGAGCTACCATGTGGGTGCTTGCAACTGGATCCAAGTCATCTACATTACTGACTATTAACCTATCTCTCCAGCCCTTCCCTGGGTTTTCATACATGTATCAGATTTCTATGAAACCTGATTATGAGATATAACTCATTAGTTTTTAAGCAACATAGCATCTTCCATATCAAATTAAGCATGTATAAAGACACTTTCTTATAGCTTGAAGTTATACCACAGAACTTACGAGGAAGGAGATCAACGGTAACTTCTAAAGTAATGATAGAAAAAATTAGTCAAACCTTAAGAGCATTGGGACCCCTTTCTCTGGCATTGATCTCCTGCAGGGATAGAAGGGATACAGTGGTATCCTGCATTCCTCCTATCCCTGCCACATACAGTCTGAGTGGGAGTGGACTGGATCCCAGACTCAGGATACATCTTGCTGGCCCCACTCACACATACATCCTGATCTCACTTCTCTTTACCTGAGCAATGTCTGGCTTTCTCCAGCCACATCACCACATCTGCACTGGATATGTAACTTAAGTGTGTTCAATCCAAATAACACCTGTGACTTCTTTTGGCGGGAAAGATGGAGCTATGCTTCCTTCCTTGAATGTAAAGTTTGGAGTGCTTGCCACTTCTTCATGAGAAAACTCGATCTGGGTCAAAGCCAATAAATGTACGGAAGAAAGCTCTGAGAAATAGCTTGGGAGCCCTGGACCCAAGTGTCCCATGGTGGGGTAAACCACATGATCATTCTGGAGTACTTACTAGCTTTCTTTCTAAGAATCAACATCCCATTGGCCACAGTCTTTGTCCTACAAACTGCCTTGGCCATTGACGATCCAGTTAATGAGAATACATGTGATTTCTTAGATGAAGGTTTAAATGCTGTGTGTAGCTCCATTTCCACTTGTGCACTACATTATACCTTGACCAGGAGCTATGATCCCTCAGACTGAGTCTCAGGATGGAGAAGACACATGGAGAGGTTATGGCTCTTCTGACATGTAACAAGAGTGACAGAGAACTACTTTGCTTGCCTTCCCAGTTTTGCATTTCTTTCTACAGCACACTGTCATCAAATCTAGGGGATACCATGACCTTAAAAGCTCCCCATTTAAAAACCCAACAAATGATATCAGTTTTATTTTCTACTCAAAATATATTAACAACAAAAAACCCATCATCAATTGAACAATGCTGTTAACCCCTTGTGGTATAAGAAAATACTTTTAATTTTCAAATGTCATAGAAAGATATTGCAATATAATCTGTTTGCACTGCAAAATATTGATTTAGTGATAAGTAGTGGATGGAACTCTTCATTTCATGACTGTTTCTTTGGACCAGCAGATAAGGCAGAAACCAGTTGCCAGTTTCTGCCATGTTCCTGATGGCTATAGCAATGTGAATTTAGTGCAGAGCATAGAGTTTTATCACCGTGCCATCAAGAACATTTTCCCCCATGTAAAATATGTTCTCTCTTATTACCACATAGAATCAAAGCTAAGGCACGTAAGAGGATCTCTTTGATGTTTATTTCAAAGCATTTTAGAAAATTAATTACTGTAATATGCTAAAAAATATTTAAGTGTTATTATTCCTCTTCCATGCATGGAAACCTGGACACTTTTAGTATCTTTCTTCAGACCACACAGTAAGTCTTTTTCAGAACTGCATTGACCAATGTATTTTCAGTGGGATTGGAAACCTCTGTATGCATTTTTTTTAATGCAAACCCTCTACCAGCAGTAAACAACAGAATTGCTTTTTTATCACTTGCTGCCTTTATATTGTGCTTCAAGCCTACCCTTAGGGTCAGCAAGACAGAATCAAGTTATTTTAAGCTCTTCCAAGGAGCCACTGTCTCTTCTACAAGTATTCTGCGCATCATATAAGCAATAAGATACCATGCTCAAGATTATGTTGGACAAATCCTCCTCATCCTCATCTACTGAATTACCCTCATTGCGGCAGACAAGAGCTAGAAAAACAAAAATACACATTCCCACACAAGGAATGAGACAGCTCCATCGTAATAATAGAAATCCTATTAGTACCATAACCACGATGCCTGTCAACATTGCCTAGCATTTTACATTTTGAATGATAACATAGTTATATGACCCAGTTTGGTCTAGTAGACTGTGTGACTAGTGGAGAGTTAATAATTTTTTAAAAGTTAATTTAATAGAATCCAATTTATTAGCTGCCACTTAGGCAGGAACTTCTTAAGTGCCAGAGATATTAAAAGAGGCCTGCACCCCTTTACAGCAAGCATTGAGCTTACCTTATAAACTCTTTGATTTCTTCTAAATCATGATAGACCATTCTGCCTCAATCCCGTTTCCCAAGATTAATGATTCTTTTTTCCTAAGTATACTATATTATCTTTCAAAAGTCAACTACATGATTGCATCTAGTTACTAATCCCCTTAGTTACTTTTCTGCATCAGGGACACTAGGTATTCAACTTTGCTCTGTAGAAAAAAAAAAAAAACTCCTTTTCAAATTATAACAAACAGCATGGTTGGCTTTTAAACATGCTCTTGTTTCAATACTAAATATTTCAAACTACCTGAATGCTTTCACCAAACAGTAAAAATAAGGTTATAATTTTGAAATTAACACAATTCATTTTCTACTATTAAAATTCACACCAATCTAGCCAAGAAAGAACATGTAACTCTGGAATAAACAATATTTTCCTTTTAATTCTCAGGCATGAAGGAATTTTTAATAAATTCACATTTATGAAATATTATTAGATATTTCAATAATCTTCCCAGTAAATCACACCTACATTCCTCATTTTATTATAGGAAATTATCACTTAAGTATAATATATGTAATGTATAAATTGGCAGAAGGATGTATCTAACATCTTTCTTGAATATAATATTTTAAAATTTGGCTTATCTATCTCAAAACATTTATATCATTTTAATTTAAAATTTTAATAAGCTAAAGTGCCAAAATTTTATAAGAATGTATACTTTTAACATACCAAAGCAGGGAAAGGGTAAAATTCTACTTACTTAATTCAAGGAAAATAGAACTGTTTTCAATCTTTATAACTTCCTGAGGGGAAACCTTTACAGTTTCTCAACTCTTTAATTCTAGAGAACATCCCAAGTAAAAATATAATTTCTTGCTTTAGTTTTCCCATTTTGCTCACTTCGTAACAAACTATGTAAATTCTACCAGCATCATTATCAAAACCCAGAGGTGTACTAAAGTACCAGAAGTCAGAGAAACTGCACATCTATATATATAACAGAAGTCCAAATTTTCAGAAGACTCCACCTGAGAGGCCACAGCTCAGCATACAACACAGCAGAATAACAGTTGCTCTTTTCTGATATGGACATCTGTTAAACTAAGCTGGAGGCACTGACAGATTAAAAAAAAAAAACTATATGTTGCTACATTATCCTGTTGCAATTTTCATGGTTTTTCTAAAAAAGTCAATTACTATCCTTTTGTTCTTTCAAACATACTACTCTTTCATGGAAGAAGAATAGTAGATAGATTATAAGATGACCAGGGCAGATATCCCTCTCTCCTTCCAATTCTTCCAACAAAACGAGCAGCAGATCCAGCTAATGGCCCCGATCTACAGTAGTCTTTATTTCAATATTTCTTTGTTTGTTTGTTTACTTCTCTCTCTGTCTCTCTCTCCATCTCTCTCTTTCTCTCCTTTCTTTCTGGTTTCTGTATGTCTGTCTTTCTTTTTTATACTCTATTTAGATTCAGCTTTATGTGGCATACGTAACCACCTCTGTACATAAACGTTACAAAGTCTTATTCCTGAAGTTCCCTTCATTAACACTAGCAGACGGCTAATTTCAAAAACTCAGTGAAGGTATCATGAGGTCCAGGAGAGTTGTAAATGACTTAATTAACACGT